>NC_087248.1:14981700-15281700 GCF_037042905.1 Lytechinus pictus | reverse complement strand
CTATGGAAAGCCAGCCATGTCAACATCTAAACGGCATGTTTATTCAAAATATTTTCTAGATTTTATGTATATTCATACATTCATCATTTCCTTGAAAATTCTGATTATTATTTCTCATGAATATATTTTGAAATGGGAGCATCGCTGAATTTTTTTCAGGCAAAAATTAGAATTTTGTTTGGACCCTGAATACTTGTTGCCCTATTGATACAGTTGATTAATAATCAGATGTTAACACACATTGCACTTTGTTACTTTTTCTGGTTAAAAGGTGACAGAGTTATGTGTAATTTTACAATTATTTGAGAACAAATAGACATTTGACTGCCTCTTTGAAAAGTCAAGGCATTTATATAGTGCTTTCAATCTTGATAAATCTATTTTGTGGCCTACTTTTATGATAAACTAAGCTTCATATGGTTATTTCAGTATGTTTTTTGTGTCTTTAAGTCATCTATTTTTATGTGCTTTCAGATCACGCCCTGTTTTCTAACCCACTTTAAATTGTTCTTTCTCATAATTTAGCTTCTTCGTTTTGTATAAATATAAAAAGTGATGAAGTATTCTATATTAATATTTGTATTAGTTCTTATATGATTTTTTTTCATTTTCTATAAATAGTGCTTTGTATTTTCTTTTGTATTGTCTTTAGCTATATAAAATGAATATATTATTGCTACATTTGCTCATGCGACATTAGCCCCTGACTTTATTTTGTCTGAGATATAGAGTTAGGGTTGCAATAGGGTTTTATGTTAGGTTTGGGGTAAGCCTAGGGATAGTGTTGCAGATAGTTATTCCATTAGTATGTGAAATTGATAGCGTAGCAATTGTCGTCTGAGCAAATGTCATGGTACCACATTTGTTCATCTTTGTTTATTCCTGTCTCCTCAGCTACTGGGACCTCTCCTGAGGGTGCGCCAGGCCTGCTGCCACCCTCGCATCGTTAGGGGTGAGTTCACCGCCCTGCAGAAGAAGAAGCAGCTTAGCATGCAGGATCTGCTGAAGACCATGATAACCAAGGCTGAGATAGACAGTGACGGGGCCCATCGTCAGCTGGTCTGTGCCATGAATGCCTTGGCTGCGGTACACTGCATCAAGGAGGAGGTATGGTATCTTAGAAATTCATCCTTGGGTTCAAAATCAGAGAAATTGAAAAACTGACTTTTGTAGCTAGAGTTAAATCTTTGTCTAAACACGGCATTTTGTTCACTTTAAAAAAAAAAAATTATTTAATATTCTGGTGGTTGAAACCATCAAGTATGCTGTTTTTGTCTCGCCTGCATAGCAGAGCGAGACTATACGCGCCGCTTTTCCGACGACGGCGGCGGCGTCAACATCAAATCTTAACCTAAGGTTAAGTTTTTGAAATGACATCATAACTTAGAAAGTATATGGACCTAGTTCATGAAACTTGGACATAATGTTAATCAAGTATTACTGAACATCCTGCCTGAATTTCAGGTCACGTGACCAATGTCAAAGGTCATTTAGGGTCAATGAACTTAGACTATGTTGGGAAAATTAATTTCAAAAACTTAACCTTCGGTTAAGATTTTGAAATGACATCATAACTTAGAAAGTATATGGACCTAGTTCATGAAATGACATCATAACTTAGAAAGTATATGGACCTAGTTCATGAAACTTAGGCATAAGGTTAATCAAGTATTAGTGAACATCCTGCTCGAGTCTCAGGTCACGTGACCAATGTCAAAGGTCATTTAGGGTCAATGAGCTTTGTTCAAGTTGGGGGTATTTGTTGAATTACTATCATAACTTTGAAAATTTATGGATCTAGTCCATGAAACTTGGACATAAGGTTAATCGAGTATTAGTGAACATCCTGCCTGAGTTTCAGGTCACGTGACCAAGGTCAAAGGTCATTTAGGGTCAATGAACTTTGGCCAAGTTGGGGGTATTTGTTGAATTACTATCATAACTTTGAAAATTTATGGATCTAGTCCATGAAACTTGGACATAAGGTTAATCGAGTATTAGTGAACATCCTGCCTGAGTTTCAGGTCACATGACCAAGGTCAAATGTCATTTAGGGTCAATGAACCTTGGCCAAGTTGGGGGTAATTGTTGAATTACCATCATAACTTTGAAAATTTATGGATCTAGTTCATGAAACTTGGACATTAGGTTAATCAAGTACCACTGAATATCCTGTGCGAGTTTCAGGTCACATGACCATGGTCAATGGTCATTTACAATGTAAGGTCAATGAACTTTGGCCGTGTTGGGGGTATTTGTTAAATTACCATCCTAACTCTGAAAGTTTATGGATCTAGTTCATAAAACTTGGACATAAGAGTAATCAAGTATCACTGAACATCCTGTACGAGTTTCAGGTCACATGACCATGGTCAAAGGTCATTAAAGGTCAATGAACTTTGGCCGTGTTGGGGGTATTTGTTGAATTACCATCCTAACTCTGAAAGTTTATGGATCTAGTTCATAAAACTTGGGATATAAGAGTAATCAAGCATCACTGAACATCCCCTGTGAGTTTCAGTTCACAAAACCAAGTTAAAGGTCAGTTAAGGTCAATAAACTTAGGCCATGTTGGGGTAATTGTTGAAGTGCCATCATAACTTTGAAAGTTTATGGATAGAGTGAATGAAATGTGGACATGGGTGTAGTTGACAGTCTTAAGTCTCTGTTCAAATGTCATTTATGGTCAATGAACGTGGTATTATGTCATTATATAAATGATGTCTTTGTGAATGATTATTTTATAGTAGTTTTCAAAGTTAGCACTGCTGCTATATTAAATTGCGTAATGCAGGCGAGACTGCCAGAGGCGTTCCACTTGTTCTTATTTTGTTTTTAAAATCATTTTTAATTTGGAAAAGCTTCGCATGTTATATGATATAATCATTTATCATTGAGATTTCTTTTATCACAATAGCTACCGGAAGCTGCTTCCCTGTATCGTGAAGTTCTGAAGTCGGCTGAAGAGCACAAAGACAAGATCAAGACGGACAAGCTCCAGATACTGCACGCCACCTACAACCTCGACAAGATAATCAAGGATAGACCAGAGGTTGTTCAACCCAGCCCAGCTGACGGCAATCTTGCTAGAAGGGTGGGTAGCGAATTCATACTTTAATATGCATATTACTTTCCTTGGAACCTGGTAACAAGGTATTCTTTTCAGCTGTTAAACTGTATGATTTGGAGTCATATTTTCATGCAATAGTTACTGCTATGTTTAGCATTGGTTCAGGTTGTTAAGAACAAGCTTTATATGCATTAGAAGTTGAACAGCAAACCACTTAAAGGGAGAAATATGACTTCACATTCGTTTCTTGTTTTGGACAATAGATGGTGTCCCTGAGAAATCAGTACTTGCAGAAAACGGCTCATCTTGTAAGTGGTAGCTTACAGACCGTTCAACCAATCAGAGACAAGGTCGTAGAGCAACAGGAGAAGGTATGTGAATGCAGTGTAAATGCCCAATTTACATACACTAAATAGTGTAGGATTCATTCATTCATATGCATTTATTTCGTTCATATATGAAAAATAACATTTACAAAACATATTGGAATATACAAGAAATAGAAATAATGTATGAAACGAGGAGACAGCTTAGAAGGCAGAGAAGCCTTATTGGTGCTGCTACCAATAGAACAAAATACAAATTATACCCCAAAAAATACAAACAAACTTACAATATACAACTCCTAAAAAACCTAAATACGTAACATAAACAAAGTAACGATAAAGCCTGTAATATAGAAAAAGAATTAAGTATTATAGTTGTCAATTAAATATGATTTTGGTCTCCTTTTGAAACGGAAAGGGAAGGGCTATCTTTTATATATAATAAGGAAGGTTATTCCAAATGATTGGACCTTTGAAACAAAAAAAATAGATTTTTTAGCAACATTAGTTCTCGTCAATGGTAAGTGAAAATGAGAGGAACTGCGTGTATTATATGAATGGAAATCGTCATTAAAAGAAAATTTATCAGAAAGACTTGGTGGAACGATTTTTTTATAAAAGAGGTACATGAAAATGGCCAAGTTGAAGTAGTATAGATCAAATATGTTCAAGACCTTTAATTGAGAAAATAATGGTTTAGTGTGAGCAAGGTAACCGGAATGATTGGTTGTGGAACAGGTACACATATTCCACTCCTGATACCAACGAGGTCAAAATATATTAAAGAGTAATTGGGACGACAAATGTACTCACTACTTGGGTGTATTCATTACCTAGTCTCATGGGCGGAAATCCCAGGGGGGACAGGGGGGACGTGTCCCCCCTACTCAAAATAGTAGGGGGACACAATATCAAATGTCCCCCCTACTATTTTTGGTCTTTTATGATGGTAAGAAATACATTATTCTAAATCAAAATAAAACATGTATTTTAACAGATGAACTTACTTTGGCGATGATAACCTTTTTTTTTGCTTGTCAAATTTTCCCGCCCCTTGTCCCCATAGGCGGATCCAGGGGGCCGAGGGGCCCGCCCCCCCCCCCCCCCCCCCCTTGGCGGAGCAAAAAAAGAAAAAAGGGAAAGAAAGAAGGAAAAAAGGAGGGAAAAGAGAGGAGAAAAAGAAGAGGATGACGAGTGCATAAAATAAGATGAGGGGAAGACTAGGAAAATAAAAAGAATCTTTCGTGCCACTATATATTTTTTTCTGCTCGCGCTTCGCGCTCGCATCAAACGTTAAGTTATAGCTATCCTGTTCACGATTACAAAAGCTGATTAAAATGTTCCATTCTTTCTTTAGAAAGTTCAAAATTTTTCAGCTCGCGCTTCGCGCTCGCATTTTTTGATTGTTGAAATATGTAACGCCTTCATGGCTAAGTGCATGCAGTCCTTAACAGGTACCAGTTCAAAACGTATATAAAAATTTTCTGCTCGTGCTTTGCGCTCGCATTATTAACACTCATCCTTTTCAGGATTTACAAAACATGAATAGAGTGTCTCGTACAGTAAATATTATAGGACTAAATCTAAAAATTTTCCGCTCACGCTTCGCGCTCGCATTGATTGTTTACTTATATACCTATTCTGCTTGAGTTACATAAAGTGCTTAGAATTTTCATTGTTTAGGTGAAAATGTCAAAAAAAAATTAGCTCGCGCTTCGCGCTCGCATTATTTGATTATTAAATGCTATTTTAACAGGTATCTTTTCCATCAGTTCATTTCTGCTCGCGCGTTGCGTTCGTAGTAATTATTAAGTTGCATACACATCTTTTTCAGGATAACAAACATTGCCCAAAATCAGTTCAAATTAAAAAAAAAATACATAAAATTTCCAAAAAAATTAGCTCGCGCTTCGCGCTCGCATCATTATATATTAATTTATAAGAATAAAGCTAAGAAGTGACTAATGAGGACACCCCTTCAAAGAAACAAGCAAAAATCATCTTCGTGCTGCCGATCGGGGAAAATATGGCTGAAACAAATTTCCGCCCCCCCCCCCTATTGGCGAAGGCTGGATTTGCCCTGTGTCCCCCCTACCTTTTGGGAGAGATTTCCGCTCCTGCCTAGTCTGCAGACACAGACCCTGATTGAAACTTTGATCAAAACATGGGTCTTCACACAAGATGAGACTAAAACTTCCTGAAATGAAGGAGATAGAAGCTATTCATCCTACCAAGAAAAAAAGCTAAAAAAACAGTGGCAAAAATAGTCATTACTTGACTGGTGGCCAGCCAAACCAAACAAGAAGAAGAAGAAGAAGCTGTTTCAACCAATATAGGAGCGAGAGAGCCTTCAGTACACACGTCATTGTAGGCTGCCCATTCAGACTACTTTAACTTGAGTGAAGGGTTTGCACAGGAGACTATTCAGTACCCACGATACTAGGGTAGAGACAGGGAATAATTTTGCTTTACAAATTTGAATAGCATTTTTGGTCATGAGAGAAAAGCTCTCAACTAAGTAACGTACAGTCCTATGTAAAAATATGCTATTCAAAAGACTTTATGTGAAGCAGTCTTTAAAAATTGTGGAGCAAATTGCGATGCGATACCAGGAAAATTATTCCCTGAGAGATGACAGAGCCTGACTGCATGTGCAGGCTGCTTCTTCATTATCATCCTGAGATGTATCCCCAACTGAATACTGTTCCCAGGAACAATGTTCATGACATCTTACCTCTGTCACTTGAGTGGAACTTGTATGAAGGTATTGGAAGTAGTCATGGTGTCAGAACACAGTGGCCCTTATTCTGAAGTCACGTTTAACTTAGACCACGTTCTAACTCTACTAAAATTATGGGGAGCCTAAATTTCAGAAATTCTGTTTATATTGTATATTTCTTATGTTTACTATTTTGTTTCCTTTTGCTTTCATAATGAAGAAGAATACTTCAGTTATCATTCCCAGACAATTATGAACAATTTGGGTGTCATACATGTACTGTATGAGTTAATAAATTGAATGTGTACTTTTAAGGATTTGTGCACTTATCGGTTCTCCATAGTTAAACCACAACTTTAAACCAGGGTTTAATTCAAACCTGAGTTCAGAATACGGGTCTATGCTTCCAACAATCGCATGAGGTATCATTCAGGAATATGAAAACGATATGGCTGCCTTAACACACTATCCAATGGATAGATTTCCCTTTGTCCTTGAATTGGGGGGGGGGGGTTTGTTAGATAGAGAGCTGAGATTTTGAAAGAAATTCACTTGATATACAATCTAGTCATAAAAAACTAGAAAGAGATTTTTTTTTATTGTGGTACTCAATTACATGTATGTTGTCGGGCCTGAAGGGCAACAGTTATCGATTACTGATGGAGAGGACTTACATGTAGTATTAACTCTTTGTGCGCTGGACCATGAACCCATCTGTACTGAATTATTTTCAGGGAGGGAAACAATGCATTGTTTGTTGAGTGTGAAATGCGAAGTTCGCACGGCACCGAGTGTTTTTCATTTCATTTCATTTCATTTATTTCACATTAAAAACCAATACACACAATTACAAAAGACAGAAAAGGAAATTACTCCATGTATATATAAAAGAGAGAGAGAAAAAAAAATTAAAATACAATGGTAAATAATGTGACCGGGGCTAGAAAAAGCAGAGCTTATCGAGTCTAGCCCCGGCAGAAATGGAGAATACAAGAGGAAGGAGAGGCCCACCCCGGGAGCACGTACGGTCAGAGGCATTAGGCACTCTGGCCGTGACCAACTAAGCTCCTGGAGTAGCTCTCTCCTCCAGTGAACACTTTAAAATCAACCTAATGGAAATAAGGGGGGGGGGACAGAAAAAAAAAGGGAATTAAAACGAGTTACACACTGATTTTGATTAATGATTATTTAGAATTGCACAGATACCTTTTGTATTTCATCTTAAACTGCCGTAATGACGGACTTTGTTTGATGTTATCATCTAAAGCAGACCATACTAGATAGCCCTGATACTTCACACTTCTCTGTCCTGTAGTGGTCCTGAAATACATGCTATGTAATTTCTTTGAGTTTCGAGTATTATGACAATGGACATCACTATTGCATTTAAACCAATTTTGGAGTGATTTTGGAAGTAATCCCTTTTCAGACCTGTACATGAATTCTCCAAGTTGTAACTTACACAATTCGTATATAGTTAGTACTCTAAATTGTTTAAAAAGGTCTTTTGTGTGAGCCAGATAATGAGTTTTACCAATTATACGTAATGCACGCTTTTGCAACAGATATAATTGATTTAACAATGTATTTGATGCATTCATCCAAAGCATATTCCCATATTGTAAGTGAGGTAGAACCAATGTATTGTATAACAAGAGTAATACATTTGATGGTAGTACAAATTTCAGCTTTGACATAACGCCAATTATTCTTGATATCTTCAGTGCGACATCGTTAACATGTAAAGACCATGATAATTTGTCATCAATACTAACTCCCAAAAAACGGGTACTACTCACTTGCTTTAAGGGTTCTGATGAGTCCGCAAACTTAAGTGAAAGTAAGCTCTTATCATATTGTTTATTACATGGGACAAAATGCATGAAATTTGTTTTGTCAATGTTTATCCTTAACCCATTCACTTTATACCAATCATTTACATTTTGTATTTCTTTATTCATGTTTTGTATTAAGGTACCTAGGTCTTTTGCACTTGCAAACACATTAGTGTCGTCAGCGAAAATAATGTATGACAAAGCAGAGGATGCATTTGGTAGGTCATTTATATATAAAATGAAAAACAAAGGCCCCAATATTGACCCTTGGGGTACTCCACAAGTCAGCTCTTTTTTAGATGAAGTTGAATTGTTATAAACAACATACTGTTTTCTGTTTTTTAGATAATTCTCAATCCACTGTAATGACAAACCCCTCACACCATAGTATTCCAGTTTTGATAACAAGACTTGATGATTAATTGAGTCAAATGCTTTGGATATATCTAATGATAAACATATGGAATGTTTGCTCTCATCAAGAGAAGTACACATTTGATCAAAAAAATGTGTTAAGGCTAATAAAGTTGAGTGTCCAGATCTAAAGCCATATTGGAAATTTGTTAAAATTCCTTTTTTCTCAATATAATCCAACAGTCTTGAATAGAACAGTTTTTCCAAAATTTTTGAAAAGACAGGCAAGAGAGACACCGGTCTATAATTACAAAATTGGTCGGAAGAGCCTTTCTTATAGATCGGAGTCACCCTTGCCAGTTTCATACTAGAAGGAAATGTACTTGTGGACAGTGAGAGGTTAAAAATATGTACCAGTGGAGCCAGTATAAAATATAGAGATTCTTTGATGATAGAAACTGTTATATTGTCATGACCAGGGCTTTTACCTATTTTCAATGCCTTTACTATGTCTATAATTTCATGGCCCTGGATTGGTTTTAGAAACATTGACTGTTGGTACTGACCATTCATTAAGGACCTACACTTCCGCAAGTCAGTATTACCTATATTGGTTATCACACGTATCCGACCGTCTTGCGTCCAGATGCTTTTATATTTTCCTTTTTGTTTAGACTTGACCTCTTTGAAGAGTTCAGATCTTAACCTCGTTAAGCTCTCTTGAATGAAGATTGGGTCACCAGATTGCTCCCTCAATTGTCTCCGTGCTTGATATACTCGGTTTCTGGCGTCGTAATTGGTGAACCGTATGATGATACCACGTGATCTACCACTTTTCGCGCCAAGGCGATGCGTCCTATCAATGTCGCCATCTTGAAGAATGATTCCAAGCTTTTCCTCACACACCTCTTTCACTATTCTAGTAGTATTTTCATTTTCATTCTCCTTAAGACCATGAAAAATAAGGCAGTTTCTCCTGGAATATTGCTCAGATTCATCTTGTTGTTCTTTTAAGCTCACAATTTCACTTTCCAAAGCGGTGATTCTCTTATCTCTTGAGGATAACTCAAAATCAATTGATTCTTTCAAGTCTTCTCCGACTTTCTGAGTTATGACAGCAGTTAAATCATCAATAAGAATTTCTTTTATTTTACTTACAAGAGTGTCGATTATTGAGCTAGCCTCTAGGGCTTTCCGAACTTCATCTTGTATGTTGTCCTTTGAGTGGTCATCTGCACCACGTCTCGATCTCCTCTCCATTGCGAAGTTATCACAGTAAATCAAAATATCAAGCACTAAATGACATATAATGAAGAATAAAATCCAGGTAGCATGTATGTTCACAAAGATAGTTAAGATCGCTGACGATAAATAAAGATGAGCAAACTGATGTTACAGCTGTGCATTGGTGCGAAGTACGCCTGTGTGCATTGGTGCGAAGTACGCCTGGAAAGGGTTAATAGTACATTAAAAATTAATAAATTAATAATAAATTTCAATTTGTACTGAAATAAAATGAACACTAAGAATACCGAAGCAAAATGACGTGAATTCTGAGAGTAGAAGGGTTGGGGTGAGGAGGGAGGATGCACTGAACTATGTGAAGTGGAGTGAGAGGGTATGGATGAATGCTGTGAGTGTGATGGAAATTAGGCCACCCCTTTCAACCGACAAAACCAGATGTAGACCATTGGAATACTGACTGACTGGCACTGTCACTGACTGATCAGCAATGGAATATTTTTCTATAAACGGTTTGATTATTTGTTTTATTTTGCCAGCTCCCGGGTGGCCCAGCATGGTACCTGGATGGCATTCAATGGGCCATCTACCAGGGATTAGGAGCAGAATTGGTTAAAAGAATCAAGACTGAACTAGAGGCAAAGAGTGAAGTTATGGGATTAGCTAACAGGTAAGATGAGGCTTGATGGCTAGCTATAATATGTGTGTTTCTATTTAATATCACAACAGCCAACCATAGGCCTGTACTGCAGGCTCATTAGATTTCCTTAAATTCCTTCTGTTTTAGACTCAAAATCACAAATAGACTGTCAACTCTTAAAATTGGCATTGCCACACATATATCATATATCTGTTCTTAATCCATATTTTTTGTGATATTGATGCTTGCTTGGTTACAAAGAAACATCAATTTGATTTTGATGTGAATTATTTAGATTGTGCACTGCAAAAACTCTGGTGTTGATTTAACACCAGCCCAGAATCTATATATGTCCACACCAGAGAAGTGTTAAACAACACCAGTATAGGTGTTTATACAACACCAATTAGTATTAAAACAGCATCGGTTTGATTCCAAACTGGTGTTGTTTCAATACTTCTCTGGTGTGGATATATATAGATTCCGGGCTGGTGTTAAGTCAACACCGGAGTTTTTGTAGTGTGGATACCTTGATGATGGTTGTTGAATGAATATAATCTTGAAATATAAACTTGGAATCTTATGTTGGGATCTAACCTTGAAATATTTATTACTCATCAGATTCCGAGATGCAAGGGGACTTCAGTTCATCCTGACCAATGAGCTTGAGGAGCTAGCTCAACTCTATGAGTCGGCCTGGGACGGAGTAGCTAGTCTACAAGACAGACTCCAGGACAAAGCTCTTCTAGCTGAAGCAACAGACTGCCATCTTAGACCCTTCAAAGGAAAAGCAAAGAACACGTAAGCTCAGAAGTAGACTATATAATTTTTGTCCTTGTTTGAGTTTATAACATGTGAAACTATAGAGTAACTTAGATATTTACTTTTAACCATGATTTGTAAAATCGCAACATTTAATAACGAAATATCAGAAGATGTGACTTATGAAGGCTTATGTATTATTATTAACCAAAGGTATCAAATAAATCAAGACCATGCTAATGTTCTCGTTAATTTTTATTATGTTTCTGTGTATCCTTCCTCATAGCGAACTTGCTCTGTCTTGACTTAACATTCAAATTCACCTTCAAATTTGATTGCGCCTTGACTTAAAGGGATGGTCCGGGCTGAAAATGTTTATATCGTAATACATAGAGTAGAATTCATTGAGCAAAATGCCGAAAATTTCATCAAAATCGGATAACAAATAATAAAGTTATTGGAGTTTAAAGTTTAGCAATATTTTGTGAAAACAGTCATCATGAATATTCATTAGGTGGGCTGATGATGTAACATCTCCACTTTCCGTTTTCTTATGTTATTACATAAAATCATATTTTTTTCATTATTTCATACTTGTGTGAATAATATGTCTCCCTTATAATGAAATAAGTTGCAGCAATAAATATCTAATGCACTAAATCAGTTGACAATCCAATTTTTCTAGTTCTTGGAGGAAAAAAATTGAATAAACCTATTTTCATATAATAAAATACAAAAGAACAAGTGAAGATGTGACATCATCAGCCCACCTAATAAATATTCATGACGAATGTTTTCACAAAATATTGCTAAACTTTAAACTTCAATAACTTTATTATTTGTTATCCGATTTTGATGAAATTTTCGGCATTTTGCTCAGTGAATTCTACTCTATGTATTAAGCTATACATACATTCAGCCCGGACCATCCCTTTAAGTGCAATGTGAGTTTCTAGATGAAATAAACACTTGTTAAACTACATGTAAGTCCTGCATGGGTGAAAGGCCAATTTAATCCTGAAACTGTTCATGATTTTACATTGATTTCATGTAAAATGGTAATTTTTTTGTGCAATGAGTTACATTTACACAATTACCTCAACTCCTTTTCTGCCATGCACTGCCTTTATCTCCCTCTGTTTCTGTGTCTCTCTGTCTCCCTCATTATTTCTTAATCTTGCTGTTGTTCATGTTCGTCTGTCTATCTCTCTTCCACCCTTTGCTCTCCACTCTTCTCTTGTCTCTTGCTCTATCTATCTCTATCTTTCTGTGTTTCTCCCATTAAACTCTCTCTTTTCCACACCCCCTCTCCCTTTCTCTCTCTCTCTCTTTCTCTTTCTCGCTATCCCTTTACATCTATCTCAAACTCTCTATCTGTATAGGTGTCCATTTTGCAAGGTTCAGGACCATCTGCAAAGATACGAGATGAAACTCTTCTCATTTGATGTCAGGTTTGTAGAGATCATTTCCTCTTCAACAAATATTTTTTGGGGGATCAGCCTGCATTTGAGAACATTTATGATCTGCCTCCCCCGAACCAAAATAAATCTTGATATTTATGTTGCTGTTTCGCAGTAAAAAGCACTTCCCAAGCTTTAAAATGAAATATACATTGTCAAACTTGATCAACCCAGAGTGCTTCAAAGATTAAGGAGAAAACAAGGGTTGAAGTTTACTGAAACATTAAATGTGTATACTTTGCAACCCCAGAGATTGTTTAAGTCCTGAAACTTCTAAGCAGTCTGTTGAAAGTAGTGTAAGTACAAAGAGAAAGTCAGTTTATGACATGTTCGGTCCATTCATTGGGTCACAGTGTCATTCCTTGCTTTTGAAATAGGACAGACTTTGAATTTTGTCGCTTAGGAGTAATTTGTTTCCGTTTTCAATTACATTTTCATGTTTTCGCAATAATGATTACAGATGATATTTAATCAACAAGGTTATGTAATTTTACTAAAAAGAATATTCACATATGGACTTGTTATTTCACATCAGAAATCTGGAGGCAGTTGGATTGGCTGGTCCATCCAATGCTGACCCCAACCAAGACGACTTCAACATGATGGCCGGTGGACCCCGTGGTAACTGGGCTATCAGTGAACACGAGAGGGCGCTGCGTATCCTGCACAGCTTCCTGAAGAGCTGCAGTGCCGATGACTTGACCTTAGAGGAGGGCACCATCTTTTTGGACATGCTTGAACAGCAACGGAAAGAATTCAAGGTATTGAATATTGTATTAGTGTAAAATTCTATGGTGTAGTAAATGTATGAATTAATGGGGTTTTTTGTGTTGGGGGGGGGGGGGAGGGTGTCGTAGCTTATTGCATATACACTACTCAAAAAAAGTTAAGGACCACTTTTTAAAACGTACATAAAGATTTTATACAAGGTGTTTTATTTCTGGAAATACCTCAGTACAACTGTCCTAAATGACCTTAAACACGCTGTAATCAATTTCACGCATGGGTGGTTTCAGTTGTTGCACAATGTCTCTCGCATCACTGCACATCCTGAAAAGTGGGCCCCGAGGGGTATCAGCTACCGACATGAAGTGGTAAAAACGAATGTCTGAGTGTCTTTCAGGCAGTTCAGTAACGAGTGTGACCACCTCCTGCAGCAATAACGGCTTCACAGCGCTGTCTCATGAAGCTGATGAGGCGATTGATGTCTCTGACGTCCAGTGCATCCCATGCAGCCTCCAGAGCCACACCCAGCTGCTGCAGTCCAAGTGGATGGGCTTCGAGCTGCTCGAGACTCCTCCCCATCATGTCCCAGACGTGCTCTATCGGGTTTAAGTCCGGGGACCTCGCTGGCCACTCCATACGCTCAATCCCCTGGCCCTCAAGGAACTCGGTCACCACCCTAGCTCGGTGGGCACGGGCATTGTCATCCATGAAAATGATGTTTTGTCCCACATTTTCTGCAAATGGCACCACCATAGGTTCAAGGACCTCATCCCTGTACCTCACTCCTGTCATTGCTCCCCCTGGGACCACGTAGAGACGAGTACGGTTGGCGTAGGTGATGCCTCCCCACACCATGACGCTGCCTCCCCCATAACGGTCATGTTCTGCAATACAGGGGTCTGCAAATCTCTCTCCTGGTCGCCTCCAGACTCTCGAACGTCCATCATTGTGGTCAAGGGAAAATCTGCTCTCATCTGTGAACAGAACTCTACGCCATTGCTGTCTGGTCCATCTGACATGCTCCCGGGCCCAGTTGAGACGAATTCTGCTGTGAGCAGGGGTGAGTGGGGCACACTGAGCTGGCCGTCTGGCATGCATATTGGCTCTGTGAAGTCGGTTACGGATTGTTTGAGTGGAAACAATCACTCCAGTTGCTGCAGCGAAGTCATTGTTGAGGCGGCGTGCACTGTGAAAGCGGTTGCGGAGGCTGAGATTCGTCAAGTAGCGATCATCTCTAGGGGTTGTCGAAACTGGTCGGCCACTGCGGGGTCTCTCGTAGTATAGCCCTGTCTCTCGGTGTCTTTGATTTGCTCTGCTAATGACACTGTGTGACACGCCCATCATTCTGGCTACTCTTCGCTGACTGAGGCCAGCTTCCAGCATCCCTAGGGCTCTGGCTACATCTGTTTCACTTAGGTGGTGTCTTGGCATTGCAAGTTGTTGATTGTACAGACTAAAGACGGAAAATGCTTTGGAAGACACTTGTCTTATGGCCCACTGCAATGATGCCCGTACAAAAGTGGCTTCCAAAGCATTTTCTGTCTTTAGTCTCTACAATCAACAACTTGCTGACAATAGCAATGCCAAGATACAGCTGTCCAGAATGCCATCAAACACAATGACATCAATTTCACACATGCAGTTCTTTCATGATGTCTCTGGCATCATTGCAGTGGGCCATAAGACAAGTGTCTTCCAAAGCATTTTCCGTCTTTAGTCTGTACAATCAACAACTTGCCTACAACAGCAATGCCAAGACACCACCTAAGTGAAACAGATGTAGCCAGAGCCCTAGGGATGCTGGAAGCTGGCCTCAGTCAGCGAAGAGTAGCCAGAATGATGGGCGTGTCACACAGTGTCATTAGCAGAGCAAATCAAAGACACCGAGAGACAGGGCTATACTCCGAGAGACCCCGCAGTGGCCGACCAGTTTCGACAACCCCTAGAGATGATCGCTACTTGACGAATCTCAGCCTCCGCAACCGCTTTCACAGTGCACGCCGCCTCAACAATGACTTCGCTGCAGCAACTGGAGTGATTGTTTCCACTCAAACAATCCGTAACCGACTTCACAGAGCCAATATGCATGCCAGACGGCCAGCTCAGTGTGTCCCACTCACCCCTGCTCACAGAAGAATTCGTCTCAACTGGGCCCGGGAGCATGTCAGATGGACCAGACAGCAATGGCGTAGAGTTCTGTTCACAGATGAGAGCAGATTTTCCCTTGACCACAATGATGGACGTTCGAGAGTCTGGAGGCGACCAGGAGAGAGATTTGCAGACCCCTGTATTGCAGAACATGACCGTTATGGGGGAGGCAGCGTCATGGTGTGGGGAGGCATCACCTACGCCAACCGTACTCGTCTCTACGTGGTCCCAGGGGGAGCAATGACAGGAGTGAGGTACAGGGATGAGGTCCTTGAACCTATAGTGGTGCCATTTGCAGAAAATGTGGGACAAAACATCATTTTCATGGATGACAATGCCCGTGCCCACCGAGCTAGGGTGGTGACCGAGTTCCTTGAGGGCCAGGGGATTGAGCGTATGGAGTGGCCAGCGAGGTCCCCGGACTTAAACCCGATAGAGCACGTCTGGGACATGATGGGGAGGAGTCTCGAGCAGCTCGAAGCCCATCCACTTGGACTGCAGCAGCTGGGTGTGGCTCTGGAGGCTGCATGGGATGCACTGGACGTCAGAGACATCAATCGCCTCATCAGCTCCATGAGACAGCGCTGTGAAGCCGTTATTGCTGCAGGAGGTGGTCACACTCGTTACTGAACTGCCTGAAAGACACTCAGACATTCGTTTTTACCACTTCATGTCGGTAGCTGATACCCCTCGGGGCCCACTTTTCAGGATGTGCAGTGATGCGAGAGACATTGTGCAACAACTGAAACCACCCATGCGTGAAATTGATTACAGCGTGTTTAAGGACATTTAGGACAGTTGTACTGAGGTATTTCCAGAAATAAAACACCTTGTATAAAATCTTTATGTACGTTTTAAAAAGTGGTCCTTAACTTTTTTTGAGTAGTGTATATTTTTTTTATTTCTTTAGTATAAAGTAGAGGCTAAAGAGATGTCATACAATTTTACTCAACATCATATCTGTGTCATTGTTTTTCCTTCAAGTTTATGTACATATTATTATGTTATGATGTTTGTAATTGTTCATCCAATCTTATTTCATTTGGCCAATGCCTGAACAAGTGGCAGTCTTGGATGAACTTGAAAAATCATTGTCAAAATTATAATTTATTTATCAAGCGTATAATGTCAATCTGTAAATAGCTTTTGTTTACTGGTAATCTTATTCGATGTAGCCACTGAGAGCATACTGGGGTGCCATGCGTGACAGAGTGGCAGCAATGGACGAATTGGAGATGGCAATGCTGAGGTTAAGGGTCAAACTTCCGGGAGAAGAAACAGATCCCGCCTCCCAGCCTTATATCATTGAACCATTGGAGGTATGTTGTCATTTTCTTTCAAGTTCATTAAATACGAGGATAATTTAATATTTTAAAAGGGTTATAAAATATATTCTTTTTCCAACAAATGCATATACAAAATCTAATAATCATTGGTTTGGCTGAATTTGCAAATGGGACGAACCTTCCTTTTGCGAATTGCAGTGTTCAATCAGTCTCTACCTGTAAATCTAGCATTCTAGCAATACCCCAGTCAAGAATTCACATATATTTTTTTGTGGGATATAATTTCTTATTATTGAATCAAAAGTGGAGTTTGAGAGGTTTATTTCCAATTTGTCTAATGCCAATTTGTCCAATTACCAACTAGTCTACTATCATTTGGTCTACCGTCAGTTCGTCCACTGTCCACATGGTCTAATTGCCAATTCGTCCACTTACCTTTTCATCTAACCAGTTGGTCCAATAGCCATTTAGTCCATATACCATTTGGTCTAATTTGACGTAGTGTTTGGCAAAATGGATGAAAAGAAAATGAGTATTGGACCAAATGGTTATGAGATGAAATGGTAATACACAAACTGGTGATTAGACAAATTGACTATTGGACCAAATGGTTGTTAGACGAAATGTTGATGGATGGAATGGCATTAGACTAAATGAAGGTAGACCATGAGATGAATGGACGAGTTGGCAATAGACAAATTGGCAATTTACCATTTGAGAGCTATCAATTATGTGCATGTCCGTATATTTCCATTGCCTAATGCCAAAGGACACCTACATGTTGAAATACACCATTACACTTTTTGATTAAGTAAAGCAAGATTTCCTTTGTCTTTTCATTTACATGTCTGTATGAGCATCATCAAAATTTATTTGTAAATTATTTGCAAATATGCTGCACTGTGTGATGTTAATTTGTCTTTTCCATGATATTTGTAATTCTGAAGAAGAAATTACTAATTTAATCCCCGAAAGATGAATGCTGAGCTACTGGTTGACATATTTGTACTTCTGGAGATTGATTTTGCCTGCAGGTTGCTTATATCTGTGGAGCGTTGTTGCCCAGTGGATTAGTCTTTGGACTTTGAAACAGAGGGTCGTGGGTTCGAATCCCAGCCATGGCGTAATTTCCTTCGGCAAGAAACTGATCCACAATGTGCTGCACTCAACCCAGGTGAGGTAAATGGGTACCGGTAGGAAGTAATTCCTTAAAAAGCTGTGTGCGCTATGAACGCCTAGCTTAGCCGGGTAATATAGGAGCGCCTTTAGCACCTAATAAGGTGGATATGTGCGCAATATAAATACCCTATATCATTATTATTATCTATGTTCATGTCCAATTACTCTAAATTCCAGGTTGAACAGCAGAGGTATAGGTTCCTGAATGACCGTATGGTCGCCAAGAATGACCTCAAGAGGAAGCTAGGTCAGTTGCTCTACCTGCAGAATCTGGACAAAGCTCAGTACAACCTCAAGGATGGTCATAACCCCGAGGTCTGTCCTATCTGTGTCAGACCTCTTGGTGGTCAGGTAAATTTAATCATTCTCCATCAATTCATCACTTTGATTAAAGGTCAAGTCCACCCCAGAAAATTGTTGATTTGAATCGATAGAAAAAAATCAACAAACATAACGCTGCAAATTTCATCGAAATCGGATGTAAAATAAGAAAGTTATGACATTTTTAAGTTTCGCTTATTTTTCACAAAACAGTTAAATGCACAACTCAGCTATATGCAAATGAGATAGTTGATGATGTCCATCACTCACTATTTCTTTTGTTTTTTATTGTTTGAATTATACAATATTTCAATTTTTACAAATTTGACAATAAGGACCAACTTAACTTAACCATAAACTGTTAAAATAATGGTAATTCCACATGTTCAGGGAGAAATAAAACTATGTTTCACTTGACAAGGAGGAGAAAATTAGAATATTTTATATTTCATATAATAAAATACAAAAGAAATAGTGAGTGGGTGACGTCATCAGTCTGCCAATTTGCATACTGACCAGGATGTGCATATAACTGTTTTGTGAAATTAAGCAAAACTTTAAAATGTCATAACTTTCTTATTTTACATCCGATTTTGATGAAATTTTCAGTATTTTGCTTGTTGGATTTTTCTCCTTTTTTTCAAATCAACTTTTTGTTAGGGTGGACTTGTCCTTTAAGGCAAGGAAATGAAATGATTAGACTGGTCACACCTAATGACATAATCAAACTGTGTGAATGATGTTTTGCGTAAGGTTCATCAATTTGATAAATCCATCTATTTAATTAAGTCAATGAAATTAAACGATAAGACTGATAACACCTAATGACATAATCAAGCAGTGTGAATTGTGTTTTACCTAGGGTATTTCCTTATAGTAACAAAGGACATAATAATGGAATGAATTATTTGTATTTGTATTGATTTTTTATATTACTATGAATGATTTCATTGTCTCATCTATCATGTTTAATGTGCAAATGTATTGTATTTGTACGTTGAAGCGTTTTACATTATAGAATTGGTAAAGTTGGGAGAATAGAATTGGTAAATTTGCACAGTTCAGTGGATTCCCTGTTTTTGCAGATCCCATTCTTCAAAACAAAAGTAACGCTAGGTGATAGAGCTATTGCGTCTGTAGCCTCCAAGCTCTGGAATAGCTTACCCCTGGAAGTTAGGAAAGTACCATCCGTAAACAACTTTAAATCAAAACTCAAAACAAATCTATTTAATTAATAACAAGTATTTTACGTCCTAAAAAGCGCAGCAGTAGAGTACCGTATATACTGTAGTGAATAGTTTCTGCACTCTATAAATCTATATAGTATATTATATTATTATTTTGCCTTGTCCTACAAAGTGTTTCAGATCACTTGAAAATATTTTTTTTCAAGAAGTAATTTTTTTATGGAAAAGTATACATACATTTAATTGTATACTTACATGTATGTAATCATGAAATCACAAAATGCCAATGAGAATGGTTTTAATGCTTCTCTTAAAATACCCAAGGATGAAAACTGTCTAACTGTACATGTAAGTATAAGTGGCATATTATCCCCAACTTTCAATTTGAAGCTAACACCGTAAACATTTTATGACCAGCTAAAATGTGAGTTACTGAATATATGAGACGGATGATTGTCATTGGCCAAAATAAGTGCTCTGAGTGGTGTATACAAGTCTGACAGTTACTCAAATAATCTGGAGCCTGGTTATTGAGTGTCTTGTAGACGAATATAGTTTTAGTAATTGTACAAATTTTTTGATATCCGATGTGTCCTTTGATTTCCAGTGGACTGTCCTTCAGTGTGGGCACTGTTTCTGCACCGAATGCATGGAGACCATGCTGATGCGTGTCCACATCGCTGGCCGCCAGGGTTCGGTCAAGTGCGCCGTCTGTCGCTTGCCTACAGAGGGCACGGACGTCTCCTACGTCAGCGTGACGCTGCAGGCGGGTTCCTCGGAGGCGGCGGAAGAGAGAGTTGTGGAGGAGAGTATCAAGGTCGAGGGGGATCACTCGACGAAAATCGAAGCGGTGGTGAGAACTCTGAAGAAGATTCAGATGATGGAGCCTGGAGCCAAGGCTATTGTGTTTTCAACGGTGAGTATTGTATTACAAGTTGGTTCTCTTGTTAAGATATAGGCTAGTAAGCTTTGAATCATTGCCGCTCTTGCAGGAAATGTTGCAATCAAATCGTCTTTCAGTGAATTAATCTCCATTTGATAGTAAGTTATAATGGGGAGCTATAAACTGACTTTATGTGTAGTTGCTAATTGACTGTGTGTTATAAGTAGCTAGTCTTAAGCCACTTTCATACCAACAGCCGAAGTGGAGTTACTCCGGACTCTAGAAGGAGTTAATCCACTTTAGAGGGCAGTATGAAAGTTCTAGGATTATTTCGATCCAGGTTCATAGCAGAGTACTCAACCCACTTCAGAAGATGGTTACAAACGGAGTTAGTTGGCACCAGAAGTGCGGTACTGCCTATTTCACGCGTAACTTCATTCATTTTTCGCATGGGGGAGATTGTGCGCGCCACACATGGCGCAAACTTGCTTGGAAACCACGGATACACTGCTGCGGAGCTTGCCAGTGTGAGAGGGGGTGCAATGTCGATCTGCAGTACAAGCATATCAACTCAATCCGGAATTACTCCAGAGTAACTCCACTTTACCTTCAGTATGGAATCTGCCTTAGAATATACCTTTTGGGAATGACTATTAATGATAAAAATATTAAGTTAGCCTATAATGTAATTTGTTTAATATTTTGAGAGGAATTGTACTTGTTTTGCTTCTTGGTAACGCAACTATTGCAGTATGAAAGTATTGAGTAATGAATTAGTGTGTTACCATTCAAGTGGGCCTTTATTACAAGACTACACCGCTCAGAATGTTGCATTATGGGTGAAGAACCTGGCCCGGTTTGAATAGCAGAGGACTTGAGATGGTGGTAGACAATGCTGTTTGTTCTTATTAATGCTTGTCGTTTGTTTCTTACGTTCGTCTTCTAGTGGTCCGAGGTCCTCGAACTCATCTCAAAAGCTCTGACTCAGTATGAAAGTATCGAGTAATGAATGAGTGTGTTATCATTCAAATGAGCTTTTATTACAAGACTGCACCACTCAGAATGTTGCATTATGGGTGAAGAACCTGGCCAGGTTTCAATAGCCAAGGATTTGAGGTGGTGGTAGACGATGTTGTTGGTTCTTATTAATGCTTGTCGTTTGTTTCTCACCTTTGTCTTCTAGTGGTCCGAGGTCCTTGAACTCATCTCAAAAGCTCTGACTCAGAACTGGATCAACTTTAAAAATGCGGCGAAGAATGGAGGCCAAAAATATTTTCATGTGAGTAGCCATTTATATATTACTTTAATTTGTTTATTTAAGTGTGATTTGAATAATCATTCATTGAATTTGATTTTAGAATGGAAGTAATGACATTTTACCTTTGTCTATACTGGCTTTTGTTCATTGATTGGAATTCGCGTTTGAAAATTCATTTTCATTTTAGGAAAAATCTGAAAAAATAGTTGTTTTGTTTGCAGTCTGAGGTTATAATGACCCTGGTTTGAGAAAAGTTAGTAGTGATGGTTTCATACTCATTACAAGGTCTCTCAGAGAGGACCTTTTTATGTTAAAAGCTGTCTGCCCTCTGGTTGCTTATTAGCAAGCATTCAGATAAAATAATTACTTTAATTGTTTTTATGACCTATTATCTTTTGTAGGCTGCATTGACAGACTTCAAGCATGATCCAGACATCACTGTCCTCCTTCTACCGGTCCATAGCGGTAGTAAAGGCCTTAATCTCATTGAGGCAACCCATGTTCTTCTGGTTGAACCCATTCTAAATCCAGCTAGCGAACTGCAGGCCATTGGCAGGGTGCATCGTATTGGACAAACAAAGTGAGTTCGTTTCTTCATGTTTCCTTATTAATTGAAATCACATTGGCCATATTCTGAAGTCTGGTTTAACTAAACCGTGGTCTACATGTAACTCTGTGCTAAAATTATGGGGAGCCAAAAAAAAAAAAAAATCTGTTTATATTGTATATTTCTTATGTTTACTATTTGGTTTCCTTTTGCTTTCATAATGAAGAAAAATACTTCAGTTATCATTCCCAGACAGTTATCAACAATTTGGGTGTCAAATGAGCTACTAAATTTGATGTGTACTGTTAGGGATATGTGACCCAATTGGCTATCCATAGTTAAACCACAACTTTAAACCCGAGTTCAGAATATAGGCCATCGTGTAAATGTGTAAAGAACATATTTCAACTGAATTAATTTATCCTGTATTTTTTTCACTTGTTATCATTTTCTGGGCAACATTACAGTAAGGGTGAATCTACAGATTCTGAGGGACTTCAATTCACTTGCGTATAAAGACAGTTTTTGTTAACTTGCGTAATAGTCTTTGTACATACATCATTCTATGTGATAGCTGTTTTCTCGATTACATTGTACATCAATGCTAATTGTATTATGTACACATTTCAAATTAACTGCAGATGGGTGTTTAGCATTGTTGATTTCTTAATTGTATAATGTATATATTTTTTCAAATATCTAACTTATGAATGAATTCCACATTTATGAAGCTATTTATGGTATTATCACATTATTTCCAGGCCAACGGTTGTACATCGCTTCCTCATCCATGAAACCATTGAAGAGAAACTTCATACCTACCTCAGTACACACACAATCAGGTATGAGATCAAGGAACTTGTATATATGATAATAATTATATCCTACATTAATTAAATCCTGTCTTCTGATTGGTTTAAATAGCATCATGTGACCAAACATATTCTCACTATTTTGTGATGTTAAAAATGAAACGCCCACTGAAGAAAATTTACTATTCCGTGACGTCAGATGTTGAAAATTATTTTTATCTAAAAAGTATAGAGGGAATTATTCATCCTCGGTTGGACTGGCAAAATTACTATTTTCCCCTCGGGGAAAAATAGTAATGCCAGGCCAACCTCGGACAATTAATTGCCGCTATTTGTTCTCAAAGCCTGGTATATTTGTATATTATACTTGCTTTCATAATGCTCAACACTTTATCGGAAGTTCTTATTGCTCTACAGTAATGCAGCATAATTTCCCTGGCTTTAGCGGAGCAGCTGTCACACTGTACGTGCCCTGCGTTTCAAAGAATAAATGCCTGCCCCCATCTACCTCACCTGGGTGGAGTGCAGCTCAATGCAGATTAATTTTTTGCTGAAGGAAAATGACGCCCGGAGTGTAGGATTTGAACTCACGACCCTCTGATTAAGGGTCGGGTGTCATTATTACTTTGACTGTGCTGTAAAAAAGTTGATACCATCATTAATTTATTTTCCCTCCAACCTGGGACACCTTAACCTGTTGACTCCTGGAACCAAGTGATCCCTCTACAAAGCCTATGATTGTTACAGAATTCAGTAATCGATGGGTTAACCTGTTTCTCTATCATCTTCTTCTTTTCAATCAGGGATGGACTCAACTCGGTGGAGACCGATACTGGAGACATGACCTTCTCCGACCTCAAGGGGTTATTCTCATCTGAAACTTAATCCGGAGCTTATCCAGAAAGGCTCCATGATCTGCAGCCGTTATGCAAGAATCAGCATGTATTCATGAAGCTGTTTCGTATGTGTCAAGTGAATGAGCATGTAGATAATTCTAAGTCTGGAAGCTCTACACTTGGTGTAAATGACCACCTTAAAAAGTTGTTTAAGGAAAAGTGAGAGGGCAGGTGTTAGATGACTTGTTCTCAAAGAAGTTTGATTTGAGATTCAAAATGACGAATGGGGAAAATTGTATGCATAGGCTGAATAGACCTTTAAGTTATTTGATTTCACAAAAAAGTTAAAGGAAAATGAAACCTTTGAAACGAGATACATGTAGCTTGTGCGAAAACAGAAAAATCAAAGAAACAGATCAACAAAGCTTTGAGAAAATTTTCATAAATGATAAGAAAGTTATAAGCATTCGAAGTTTAGATCATTATTGTAAAGTAGATCCTCCCATAGTGTTTTTTCTTCAATAGCATACCTTAGCCATTGTTTGGACATATATTACATATACATGCAATATTCCATCACCTATAGTTATATGTTCATCTCCATGTATATTAAATTATTAGCAACTTAACCCTAAAAGGACTGGGCCCCCGCCCCTCAACACGTTGTGTGATATTTCCAGAACGCGTAAAGATAGCGCCGAAAAATATTTGGACTTTTCTTTGAAGTCCTTTGATCCTTTAAATAAGATTACAAAAATGACATCTGGAAAAAAGAAGAAAAATTGAAGTGAAATTGGGTGTTAAATGTGCTAATAATGTTTTTCATGAATAAATTTGCATATTTTATTCATAATAAATGAGAAATTATTATTTTCGGAATTTTATTTCATGCTGGCTTGTAGTTTATGTGGTAAAGAATGTGCGTGCCAAATTTTGGCGCAATTGCACGAACGACGGCCGGGATCAGTCCTCAATACATCTCAAACAGCCCAGTCCTTTTAGGGTTAAAGGGAAAGTCCACCCTTCTGTCAAGATGGTTAAAGCAGAAATAAAATGGAAACATATTTATGGCATTTTGGTGAAAAGGTGGTTAAGATAAAATTATATTAAACTTTGAAACTTCATAGAATGGAATTACTTCATACATTCTTTAATGAAAGATCAATTATGTTAAAAAAGATGCTAATATGAACACTTGCAATGTGCCAGTATACATGAGTGAATGCTTATGATGCAGAATATTAAGGAAACCAATATTAGAAAATAGCTGTCCCAGGGCTCAAAGGAATTAAAGCTAAACATTGATTAAAGACTAGTGTAAGGATAAGCGAAATTGTAGATCTGAATTTTTTTTAAAAGAATAACGTAAAGTGAGAAAAGAGGAAACCTAATGAAAATCTCTAGGCTTGTATTAACTGCTTTTATTGAAACAAACTTAACATTTTGGTGGATTTTCCCTTGGAAATTAGTAGTGAGAACTATTTATTCATTTTCACTGTATGATCTTAGTTCAGTAGAAAGACAAATTCCTTGATATCAATCATGAATGCAGACTTGTATATTTGTATATGTTTACAAAGGATTATATATTTTTATAACGTAGTTTACAGTCATACGTACATCAATCATAGTATTCTGTATTCCATTTGATCATGTTCACACTATGTAGACCAATTGTTTCAGAAATTTGTTTTAGTGATTTTTTCATCTTGGGGGCCTCAAGTGTGCCCTAGAATAGATAATGAGAGCATCAACTTAACACCAATCCGGGGCCTGTCCAACAAAGTGTTCGGAGATTCAAGTAATTTAAGTGGTCGTGTGGTCCAGTAGTTAGAGCATTGGACTAATAATCGCAAGGTTGTGAGTTTGAATCTCCGCTCTACCATTTCTTCACTTTGATAAAATGACCATAGAATAATATCTGTAAGGTCAGCCACTATGACTGATTAACCTAGAAGTAATATGTTTCCTATTTAATTGGTTATATACCAGCTTGGCATTTATTAGCATAAAGCTGTCCTGCCAAGTTCGTATTTGAGTTATCTGTCTATTCTTAGGCACACGACTCGAGATTAAGCTCCTGACCTTCCCAGCGCTCAGTGCATTCAATGAATTGATCCTGCTGGGTACCCATTCACCTCACCAGGGTCGAGTGCAGCACAATGTGGGTAAATTTCTTGCGGAAAGAAAACATGCCATGGCCAGGGTTCAGTGTGTGTATAAGTATCGTAGGCCAATTAGGTTACATCTAATCAAACTTGCTTTGCTACAGTGTATGGATTGGGTTACATGTAAATGTAACTAAGATATATGCAGAAGTTGCATAAAGCCATAAGATAAAAAAAAGTATAAGGTAAGAACAAAAAAGACACTGAAACTTATTTAGATACATCTTCATATCTATGTTTATTAAAATATGAAAATATATTACAGCTTGTTTACAAATGCTTTTCAATCATGTGTATTTATTATCAATTCCCAACTCCCGAAGGTATATTATGTACACTAAATTCATTTACAACTCTAAGGCCTGTATTCTGAAGTCGGGTTTAACTTAAACTCCGGTTTAAAGTTGTGGTTTAAGTATGGATAGCCAATGGTTACATAAATCACTAACAGTAGAGATATCATATTTCAGCTCATTTTGCTCTCAAATCATTCATAATTGTCTAGGAAGTATAATAAATGATTGTCTTCACCATCGATGAATTGGGAAAGAGCACAGTAAACATAAGAAACATACAACTTAATAAAGATTTTGACACTTTTGGCTTCCATAATTTTAGCACAGAGTTAAACCATGGTCTAAGTTTAACCCGACTTCATAATACGGGCCTAAGTATGCACGCATGCATGTCTACCCAGTTAAAATAAGGGGTCAAGGCAATATAAGGTGGCTTGTCAAGATGACTTCTAAATGGTTAATTTATTATCATGACATGACTTCTAAAAAATTGTTGACATGGCGACATAAGATGTAGTGCCCAATGAACTTCTTAAAAGTATGGTAATATAGGGTGGGAGTCCGGCCTTGTTTTCTGTCAGTTTCCAAAAAAACTGCACAGGCTGGCTGGAAAATATAATGAAGACGATAATACACAGCATACAATGTGGAACTATGTACGTAATATATATTTTTAATGTAAACAACTGAACCTCAAGTCTAGCGGTATGAATGAGCATGTGACTTTGTGCAGAGCTACCAGAACTGTGGCTTGCTGTCGCTCCATCGCTCCCCAGTGGTGCAGTAACGCTCGCCTGTACGACCTACCCTTATGCATGCCAGGGACTTCACTACTCTGGATCTAAACAGAATTTTGACACAGGCTAACTTCAATAGGCACATGTCACTAATTAAAAGATTGGTTTAAGAACAAAGTTCCAGAATCCAAAGTCACAAAATGGCAAAAGAAATACCAATGAAAATGAGATGGGATAAAACAAACTTACCAGTATATAAAGGGTCACAGTATGACCATCGGCATGTTTAATTGATTGCCTCAATAACTAAGAAGTTACAGGAAGTTAAAATTAATATGTTAATCACACCTATTGAGGTCAAAAAAGCATAATGCATGAATGGACTCAATCATGTCAATGCAGTTATTAGGTTGAGACTGAAACAAAGACTTTCGTGACTTTGGATTCCGGAACCAATCGATTTGAGGGTCTACAGCCTCTTTATTATTAAACCAATAAAAAACGAGAATTATTATAATTACAATATGTTATGGCCTAAATATTCTCTGAATGAACAATACACACAACATGTGAGCTGCGCGCGTGGCGTGTCTCGATGAGCAATGCATGGAGCAGCATCATGCACGTAGTCAGCTATAATGTACACACGATATATCCGTGAGTAAATTGCGATCGTATTTAGTGTAGGCCTACCATTTCTATATTATAAAACAATTTGTGATTGCTAGACAAAATCAGTGTTTTTGTCCCACGTCCCACGAGCTGGGGCGTGTAAACGCTACGCAGAATAATTCGCAGGCCGAGTCTGCTCCACGAGGCGGGTCTGTCCCGCAAGCCGGGGCAGCGTGTAAACATGGTAGATGCTAGACAGCATCAAAGAGGTCCAAAAACCTTAGAATTTGAAGGTCACTGAATAACCGCGTTAGAAAGGGAAAAAATATACTAGTAGTTAGAGAAGCGCCTTGAAAAGGTAGAAAAAGCAAACCAAATATAAGACAAGGAGGACTGCTAGCCAAGATGTGGAGGCGTACTTGAAAGAAATTATTGCTGAGAAAGACAACTTTTGTGTTGTCGGGATGAATGAGGTGAAGGATGGCGTAGAAGATTGTTCAAAAGCTCTGGAAGATATTCTTTCATCCAAGTTCAAACTCAAAATCAAAGTGGAAAGTGCTTCGCATGCTGGGAAACAAGGAGATAGACCAAGACATATACCTGTAGCTGTGACAACACGCTTTCACAAAGAAAAAATACAGATGATGAAGAAGGCCAAAGTTGCTGTCAAAAAAAGAGGATACATGTATATACCTCATAGATGATGTAACCAGGATTGATCTGGAAGAAAATAAAAAATACAAGCGCAGGGACCAAGACCTGTATGCCAAGGGCACCAAGCTATGTTTCTTTAATGGACATTGACGAGGAAGTAATGCACCTCTACACTGGAAATATGAAGTTTTTAACTAAAATTTATGACAGATTGCACTACGAATGTAAGTCCATGTCCAGGGGAGCGTTTCATCAATATTTTCGTCCGACAAGTTGTCAGGTCTGACAACTTTCCTTGATTATGATTGGCTGAGAGGCACTGTTACCATAGTAATTGTCGGATAAAACAGTACTTGTCGGACAAAACGTCCGACAAGTCCTTTCATGAAACGCTCCCCAGAACATCAAGATCACCAGAAGAAACATTGAGGCCTTCCTGATGATGTCCTGCATGTCAAACTGTCTGTTGAAATGACAATGACTTTTTTCTCAATTATTGATGATAATATACATCATTGAGAGAGTCGAGGTCACAACAGAAACTCTGAAATTGAGATAAGAACGAAGATTGTTACAGACTATTTATCTCTGATTTAATCAATGTCGTACGTCCAAGACTACTTAAATATTGACTTATTGTGAAGAAGTTTGGATTGTAAACATTCATTTATCTTGAATCAACAAGGGAAACAAACTCACGAAGAATAAAAGATAAACAGATCGTTATGATTAATGAAGTTTAGAGGTTCCAACCATTTACCGTAGTGACTATAAGTTTACACAATGATACTGCAAAATACCTTATGTCGCCATGACAACAAGTATCATTTTACTCATAGATGTTGATCTGCTAGAAATATAGCACAGATGACAGAAGTTTTTAGAAGTCAATTTGACAAAAAACCTTACATCACCATGTCAAGATAAAAAGTAAACTTGAAAAGGCTAATATTAGCTTGACAAAATAAAAATATCTCGCCGTCTCATTAAAGTACATGGCATGTTAAATCTTCCATACATACATATACAATTCCTTTGAGCATGTACATGATCTCTTCATAATCACTTCACGATCATTTCTCAGTTAAGAGTAAAAAAATACTGATTTTTACAAGAAAAATATTTTTACATATTATAAAACTAATCCCAATGAACACTTATTCACATAATGTCTCGGTGACTATTTACAATTAACTGATAATACAAAATAACATTGTGCATCTGACAATTTTAATACAAACAGTACTGTATTGCACTTAGTGAACAAACATATATGTATAGAATTTTCAATCCAGTGTAATATTAATAGCCCTGTGATCTCAGGGATTATTCCAAACTGACCATGTATTGAAGCAATCTACAAAGTTTAAAACCTAACTGAATAAACATAAACAAGACATAATCGTAAGCATTAGAAAATCACCTCATTGAATCAACTGTTCAGCAATCCAAGTTCCGATATGATTTTATAATAGCATCATCATTATCATCATGAACAACATCAGCCATTTAGTCTAATCAAAATTCTGATAGATTTCAATATGGCATCATCATCATCACCAATTCCATCATTCCATAGGAAGCTTCAATATTCGTCATCATCTTCATCATCGACATCGTCTTCTGATTCAAACAGCTCATCGTCGATGTCACCACTGGACAGGATGATCTCAGGGCACTTGAAGTTGAAGCGAGGACATATCACATCAAAGTTCTCACCTGGGTAAAAACAGATGATGGCATGCTCAATAACTTGCAATGCAAACAATTTTTGCAAAAATGTCAGAAGTAATTTGGATTAGTACAAATCAGACAATTTTTTTCTTTGCCTAACGTAAAATTGATACCTTGTCTCACTTGGATAAAGACAGTCATAACATCAATACCTTTCAATGCAAACAATTTTTGTGTAATTGTCAGAAGTACTTTGGAAGATATAAAGTAAAGATTGACTAAAATTAACAATTTTTTTTTTGCCTTTAACGCAAAAAGGGATATCTTGTTGCGGAACGAACAACGTACATGTATTTGACATCAAGTTACTATATGAAATTTTTGTTTTCAAGATATCCTAATCCTGAAGGTATTCAGCAATCGAATATTTGGAAATATTTGCTGCTCTCTACATGGAAGGGTTTAATTAGTTATGATATTTAAAAAACTTAGCCTTGGTCAAGATTTCAATGTTAAGGACGCGGCCACCACCCCATCATCGGAAAAGCGGCACAAATAGTCTCGTTCTGCTATGCAGGTGAGACATTAACGTTGATGAAAAACTCGTCAGATTTTCTAACATTTTGTGAGACACTGTCCAGTTCCTGCTTAAAATGCCAATTCGTATGAAAAAGAGTAAAACAACTCACCGGTTTTAAGATTAACAAAGGTAAAGTGACCCTCCATGAAACCGCCATCACTATCGAGTGGTGTCCAGCTACAGTATGAGAACTTAGCCCCTGGCTTCATCACAGGGTATAGTCCTATAGGATAAAGAACAGGAAAATTGACATGGGGGGGGGGCTAGGGCAATTTCACCCCCGAAATGCTGAAAAGTGCCCTGGTGGGTGTTTCATCATGAAAGCTGTTCGTACGTTAAGAGCGACTTTAAGAACGACTGGTGATCCTTTCTTGTGGTAAATGGTATGTTCATTGGCGATGATTTAGCGCGTAAGAAAAGATCACCAGTCGCTCTTATCTTACGCACAGCTGTATGAAATGGCCCCCTGGAAATTAAAAAAGCCCAGAAGATGCCCTTAAACTGCAATGTTAAAGCTTATCCAATGCAGCAGATTTAGGCAGTAGGATGCATAATGTAGACACTGAAAATAAAAAGATATAGATATTTTTTTTGCCTGATAAAGAATGTGGTGTTATAAAGTTTGTTCAAAATTTCTTGCAGAAGTGCAATTCTGTGTGACTACTCAGGTATGAGCTACGTTCTCTTGTAGGTTCAGAGGAGAAATTAAATCCAACAAACAATAATTTGTCCCGTGTATATAGTGATATTACTATATACATATACTTTACCGCGATCCTATTATTACCCTGGCAGTAGCTGAGCCCCCATATAGGCACTAAAGCATTCAAGGAATAAATCCTACCAGGTACCCATTCACCTCACCTGGGTCGAGTGCAGCACATGTCAATCAATTTCTTGCTGAAACTACGCCATGGCTAGGATTTGAGCCCACAACCCTCTGTGTCAAAGTCTGGAGACTAATCCACTGGGCCAAAACACTCTACAATGCTCCAGATATTTGGTTACCATACATAAATTTGCTAGTCATAGATAATCTAATAAAAGAAATAATTTAAGATTATCTTTTTCAATCCACTCACTATTGCTGACATTTTGCTTCTGAAAAATGTATCTCATGTTCATAGTTAATCTAATCATATAATTTAAGTGGTATTCAAGAGGATATCAGACGACATAGTCACAGACAAACTGGAAATTCCCTGACCATTTCAAACCATGTACATTACAAACTCACCAATCACCGCCTCCCCATTGACCTCATGATACTGTCCCTGTGAATCTGTGATCTCCCAATGGCGGCTCAGTAATCTACATGATCCTGGATAGAAAAATTTACAAATATGGCTTTGTGAAACAAAGGGGCAACAAAAGAAATAACATATGGGACCACGTAAAATGTTGACAATGAGGTTTGACCAAGAAATGCTTGATAAATTTCCAATATAAGCGGATTTGAAGAGCACTCCTTTGCATTGAGCCATTTTAGTCCAATATTATGTGAAACACAGTACCACCAACACTCATCAAGTTGCTATGAGAATCATCATAGATGTATTTAATGGATGGCAAAAATAGTACAGTTCCTGTGTATCACATAAATAAAGTCTCTTTGTGTTACCTAAGGACTTGGATATCATATCATTACCCTAGCTTTCAACCCACTACCTTTTACATGACATTTAATGAATGAATCCAGCCACGTCCCAATTTACCTCACCTGGTGGCCTTTCTTAAAGCTGTTCCTGAGTTAAGAGTGACTAGAACAACTGGTCATTTCTTATGTGCTAAACCGTCGCCAATGAATATTTTGGTGTATTTTACCACAAGAAAGGATCACCAGTCGTTTTTAAAGTCACTCTAACTCAAGAACAGCTTTATGAAACACCCACCCGAATTGAGTGGATAATTCCCTTGCTGAAAGAAATTGATGTCATGACTGGGATTCAAACCCAAGACCCTCTGACTGAAAGGCGAAAGTCAGAACTGCTAGACCATCTGCTTCCACAGAAGTAGTAGAAGATAATGCAAATGCTCGTAAACTATGCTTTGTCTAAGTTCCAAAAACCAAACTTTTCCTTTTACAAGCAAATGAAAAATGTTGCACACGTAAAAAAAATGGGACTTCCAACAAAAATAGTTTCACTTGTTTGAAACACTACATACTGTCGGCTGGTACGTTTTCATCCATCGTCATGGAGATCTGATATGCAAACAGAGTCCTCATGTTATTGTTCTTCCAGATGTGACTGAGACTTGGTACAAATGATGTTGCTACGGTAACCTTCACATCTCTCGTCACTGCAACACATGTTGGTTCATGGTAAAACCTATAGATAATTGGAAAGCAATAATATTTTTAAAAATTGAAATATTGGAAGCCTCTGATATAAAGTCCTTAAATGGAAAAGCTGATAAATATTTGACAAAAATGCTATTCTGTATTGCTTTAAACCAACTCAGAACTTCATAAGTTGGTGCCAAAATGCCCGCTTTTCATGGCAAGCACTGATGAAATCCATACTTTCATTTCTCTCCCCCCCCCCCTGCTCTCACAGAATCAGGGCCCTGGGAACGAACTGGGGTGCTGATGTAAATTCGACAAGCAAAAAAAAATTTTAAAAAGTTTTCTCTACAAAATCAAGGTTATTTCTGTCCGGAGAAATTTGACAAGCAAAAAAAGAAAGTTTTTTACTACAAAATATTGGTCATTTTTCTTACATTTCTCCATTTTTAACACCTACCAGAATTGATGGGGATGCTGCCTATGAAAAAAAAACCGCAGCATCCCCACTTCCCAGGTCCATGCACAGAATTGCAGCTCATAATGAACATACTATATATATGCCAGCAATAATCAACTAACAATGAAATCATATATCAACCAGAACTACCCTCCTAACCTTTATTTCCAATATAAAAAGGTTTAATATGTTGCCCTTTTTCAAAATATAGATCCAATGAATTGAATGATCAGAAATCAAACAAGCAAAGCTCACCTAGTGATTTTGGATGATGAAACAACGAGTTCTGGATCTCCAAGCTTGGTAGCGAGTTTCTCTAACCATTCCATGTAGCTTGATGCCTCGACAAAATAACCTGCAAACTTCTGTCTCCTTACCTACAGGTATAAGTAAAGAAACATACAGATAAAATAAAAACCATGGAGGTGTCATTGACTGGTGTCTTGTATTCAATACAGGTGTTGTGGGTTTAATGTGTCAATTTCTTTGGCTAAAAAAAATCCCTTTTTTGCTGCGCTCAACCCATGTGATGAAACCCGGGATTGTTCTGCTAAAGCTAAAATAATTATGCTGCATTACTGTTAAACACTTTAATAAAGATATTAAATGATGTGGTTTGTTCTCTCTAACTGCACTGTGGCACTAATACATGATATTTGCAGCATTCAACAGGCTACCGCAGTAATGCATCCTAACTGCTTTGACAAATCTGTAAGTTTTTAATTTTATTTGCAGTGGACATGTATATCCCTCCTGAATGTTACATCATTGTAATGCCAGATTTCCAAATATTTGGGATTTGTGAATAATAATAATAATTAATATTCAGTTCTTTTATAGTGCATAACACATAGCTACACATGTCCCTGTGCACTTGGATGACATTTTTTAAGGAAAGAAATTAGAAAGTAAAGAGTGTTGGGCACTGAATTCATTACAAGTTAAACAGATACTTTTTTAGGGGAAGTCTTAAACTTATCTAAATCATGAATATTTCTCATATAATTGGGAAGTGCATTCCATAAGACGGAAGAGGCATGTGCAAATGAGCGCTCACAACCTGTTTTGGTAACAATGGGAGGAATAGCAAACAGCCGCTTTGTGCTTGATCTTAGAGTATGAGGAGTCTGATGTAAAATTAATAGTTCGCTTAAATATGATGGAGCTATCTGATGGAAGCATTCATATGCAAAAACCTTTGGCAAAACCTTTGAATGACTCTTTAGAAGTAGTGTACTTGGGTTCTGTGTAACATATAAGATATGACCAACTGCACAATAAGCGTAACTTATGTCTATGATCAAAACATGTACGAACATTTACAATCACTTGTAAATATTACATGTAACCGTATCACTATACTGTAACACCCCCAAGATTTGCATCACTTACCTGGGTGAGATAGTAGACACATCCCATAGGCAGACCCACTTTCTCACTCACGCACACAACCTGACCATAGTTAGTGTAGGGGCACCAACTCAATGCTAACATACCCTGAATATGAAGAAACAGATATGGTATTATCAGGGAAAAAAAACATTTGGATTACAGAAGGGGAATATTTTTTTTCATTGTTCTCCTTATAAATGAGGGTACTTTCATAGCTACAATACAATCTCACTAATGAAGAATAAATGAGAGAATGGCCGAGTTACACAACAAGCCCTGTTCCCACTGCTTACATCATATAGTATATGAAAGACTGATATAGATGGATTCAAAATCCATAGATATCTCACATTCGTGGTAAATTTTACCCTTAAATAGACTGGGCTATTTTGACGCCTAAGACTAGGGGAGGGGGCTGATTCAGCCCTCCTTATGATCTCGACCGTCGATCGAGACGAAAATTGGCACGTGCGTTACCCATGGCATAATCTACAAAACTATAAGATCAAATTCTGCAAAAAAATCTCATTGCTAATTTCTTATGCTAATTTTTGGCTCACAGACTCCTTATAGGAATCTGATCAAATGTACTATAAAAAAGAATTCAACATCACATTTATTTTCTTATATATTTTATTGCTTTCTAAATTTTTTATGTATTTCTTAGTTTTTTTACTTTTTCTTTTTTATTGCTTTTTCAATGAAAATTGTTAGGGACTTTAAACATAAACAAGATGAAATTAATTGGTTTTAAAGTAAAAGGAAAAATAACGATACAATAATGAATTTTGGCTAAAAAACACTATTTGCATTGGATATGTACACAAATTCACGTTTTTCAGCAACGAAACCCAAATTTTCAAAATTTCTATTGATTCATTCCTATAACTTTGTACAAGGGACTGGACATCAACATACATGTAGGTATGTCATGGACCATACCAAAAAAAACCACTCACTATTTTTGGCAGGGCATTCTTGATATTGAATGCCAGTGGCACTGCTACCTCCATGCTGTGATGGTCATAGACCTCTAGGTTCCCCAGCAGAGACCCCCTCCCAGGAACGACATCCTGGCCATTATGGATAAGATAGGAACAAGCCAATTCTAAAGGCAAAGGGCGATCCATCATGGCTTCTATTGCATCCAGCTCACCCTGGTCTATCGGTCCTGGTAAAAGAAGACAATACCAAACATACTGTAGCTTCTAATTTAGTTTCTCATTGTCATTGAAGACATGGCATGAAATTTACTCAAGCAACAATTGCTCCAATTCACAATACACACAATTTTGACAATAAAGTAAGGATTTGGAAATTCCTAAATTTTCCTGATTCATTGAGCATTGAGCAATTGTAGGTTATTCCTTATCGCAGATTTTTTTTCACATTAATAGCTTTAAATAATAACATTATCTTATTTCATCTCATTTGGCCAACTTATCTTATATTTCAGAGCACTAAGAGACTTCTTAATTCAATCTATATGAAAAACTGAGTACTATCATTACAATTATGATTGTATATTAGTAAATTTTTATTATTGTATATTATTATCAACATCATCATCATCATTGTCGTCATCATCATCATCACCATCATCATCATCACCATCACCATCATCATCATCACCATCATCATCGTCATCACCATCATTATTTATTGTTATTCTTTTTTGTACATTGATTACCTTTGAGAGATGATCTTGTTCCTGGGCTTCTTGCCTCCAACGCACTCTCAATCTTGTTCCAAGCAGACCTGACCTTGGCGTAACAACCTATGTACTTGCCCCATTTCCTGTGCCACACCAGGAAATTCTCCTTCCAGGAATCTGAAGAATGCTTTCTCCTGGGGGAAAAGGAATATGAAATTATGAAGAAATTTTGAATGCATCATTGACACTGACAGACTGACATACAAGCAACTCCTTTGTCCCCCTCTCCCATTTCTTTTTTTAGAGAAAAATCAACCTAGCATTGTGCTGAAAATTTCATCAAAATCGGATGAAAAATAAGAAAGTTATAACATTTTAAAGTTTCGCTTATTTTTCACATAACAGTGATATGCACAACTAGGTGAGTCAGTCCATGATGTCTATCACTCACAATTTCTTTTGTTTTTTATTGTTTGAATTATACAATATTTCATTTTTTATAGATTTTACAATAAGGACCAACTTGACTGAATCAGATAGTAATAAACAATACTAATTCCACATGTTCAGGGAGGAATTAATCTTTGTATCACTTGACAATGAAGAGAAAATTAGAATATTTCATATTTCATATAATAAATTACAAAAAAAATAGTGAGTGGATGACATCATAGTCTCCTCATTTGCATACTAGCCAGGATGTGCATATAACTGTTTTGTGAAATTAAGCAAAACGTTAAAATGTCATAACTTTCTTATTTTACATCCGATTTTGATGAAATTTTCAGTGTTATGCTTGTTGGATTTTTCTCTTTTTATTCAAATCAACTTTTTGTTAGGGTGGACTTGTCCTTTCACTGCAATTTCTCTGAAAGCAGGAAGACAGGACTCTAATGACATCAAAGCCAGAAAATCACATGCACATTTCATAATCTCAAAATTGGAGGATTATGAATACATGAATAAAACTATCAACATCTTTACCATTCCCCCTTCAAAAATAAAGTTCTAGAAATACCACTGAAGATGAATGATACCCCCTGCCCTATCACGGTGGCCCTATATGGGGAATATATGGAATTGTTAACGCTGTAAGCCTACCTGTTACATTTAAAAATGTGTCTTTATCTTCAATCCAAGACAATGTGTGCCTTATCAGGTATGTGCCATGAGCATTCTGCAAAAAAATGAGGAGGTAGTTTGCTCTGCAAATTTTTTCCTTGATTTGTGGCAATAATATGCTGTTACCATGGCAATGCAGTACCTGACATATTACGAGAATGCATCTTTCATGACTTCGCACCACGACTAATGTACGCGTAAAGCCTCCTGGCATTGGGTGATAACTGAGGAAGCAGTTTTATCTACAAAATTTGCAACACAGACTTTCTGACTGCCCAATTATACCCCGAATTCAATACCCCTTTAAACTTCATTTACCGGGGGGGGGGGGGGGGTATAAGAATAAAACTCACTCTTTGTCCAACCAGTACAAGTCTGAAAATTTCTTCCATAGGTTCTCTGCATTCGAGAGCTGATTCAACCTTTGGCAAGTGCATGCCACACCTCTGTACAAGGAGAAAAGAATAAAAGAAATTATATTCCACAAACTAAGAATCTTGCAATAGAATTGGTCAAAAGTCAGTCCCGTGATAAAGGGTAGTTTCCCATCACCAGTCATCATATGCAGTGATGGAAATTTTGGCCAGAATTCACAAAGATGGTTTTTAAAACCATCGGTTGAACCCATGGTTTATGCAGATTTCCTGTATAAGTTACGCTTATTTTACCACGTATATTAAAAAATTTCCCAATGCTGATGTATGCCTTTGTCACAGTGCGCCAAATTGACACCTGTTGCTATAATTAAGTATACTATTTTATTCATGAGTCCACTATTTGAAGTGCGGACTCATTAATTCTTTCGATTGTTTTTTCAGGAAATAAACGAATGGTAAAAATGACATTGTGATACGGAAATCAATAAATCAAATCAAATCAAATAAATCAAAAGGATGTGGAAAAGGAAGAGGATAAAGAAGGAAGAGGAAGATTGGGAAAGAAGGTAAAGTGAAGAGAAAGAGAAATTCGATGGCTCAAAGAGGAAGAAGACCAAAAGGAAGGGGACCGTGTGATCATTGTCAACTTGTAGAATTGAAAGGGGAATATGACAAAGGAGTCGATGAATGATTTATCCAGTACACTTGAAATATTAATCAGTTATAAATATTTTACTGAAAATTTGTGAAAATTGAGTCAATGAATAGATTGATGAAGAAGAGAACAAAGGTGAAAAGGGGATGAAGCAAAATACAAATACTAGGAATCTATTGATTAAACAAATAGTCATACCGTACCTAACCAGACATTGTATATCAAGGCAGTCCAAGATCTTAATAATAAGCTCATCTGGCAGTTCTAGAAGAGAAGTTGCAGCCATACTGACATTCAAACACCTCTCTCCCTGTATAAATAAAAGAAAATGAGATTAATTGAAGTTCATCTATTCCAATTGTCATTCATTTCTCAGTAACTTATCAGTCTGCTGGACTCCATCTTGCTTGAGGAGATAGGAAAGTATTTTTAAATGCTTTAAAAAAAATTATTATTGAAGAAACCATAAGGCCAAGAGGCAGAACAACTGCTAGCTAAGTCATGGAAATTTAATGTTATATGATGGGGGGACCTAAAGCTACGCACTTTGTTTTCAAGCAATAAAAACTATCCCAATTTTAATATTTCAACAAATTATCTTTCACTAATTTGTGGCAAACATTCTAAAGATCATTAACCAAGAAGAAAATATCGCAAAAATCACTAATACGAAAATCCCGCCGTGTTTTCCGAACACCTCTTGATTTCGCCATCCGATGTAGAAGGGGTCCTAAAGCTACGCACTCGATTTATCATGCAAAAAAATAGTATTTCCTGTGCCTCAATTTCTAAAAATAAATTCAAATTATTATAGGATAAAATGAAATTAAACCGAATATAACTCCAAAATTCCAAACAGTTGCTGGTTTTCTCTGCATTTTAGAGATTTACTGCAGCCTCTGTAGAAAAAGTTGAATAGGAATCGTTCGTCACTCTGCAGTCACAGTTCCACACACAGAGTGCGCATTTGCCATAACTGCATGCGCGATGAGTGGTGCGTAGAGGACCCACGCAGCTTTAGGACCCCCTACCATACGGTATATACATGTGACCAAGTTACTGCATGCAATCACCAATCATTTTAACCTCGTTCGTAGGATGAGTGTCACCAATAATGAAGAGGCTCATACAATTTGCATCTTGATTAATTAAAACCCAGGATTACCACGTTTCACTTTCAGTTTCACTTCATTCATGCACTCTCACTGTCTCAGCGCAGTCACTCAGTCAGGGAGGTCTTTTTCCTTATTCATTCACCAGGCCAGGTCCACCTCGCATGCTTGTGACTTTGTGTGAGTGGGCCAGCAATGTTTGGACCGACATAGACAGTAATAACCGTCGTTTCTGGGGATTTATTCAACAATTTCTGACATTTTACTGTAATCCCCATTGGAGCCAACGTAGTTCAGCGGAACAACCAAAATACAGAGACTGAAGCTTTTGGTCTAGGACCGACATAGCCATAGGTACTAGGAGTGGCCCCGCCCCCCAACCACCACTGGCGGGGCGCGCCGGGGGCGGGGCCGGGGGTCAACGACAACGTTCGCTCCCCCACTCCATCTCTGACTCTGCTGCTATTAAATACTACAGTAGGAGCTCGGCTTCAATTTCGATCCTCTTCTCTCACCCTTTTTTCTTCAGGCCATTAAACATCGTAATGCGCATCATTATTTTTACTGATTGACTCACCAAATAACTTGTTAGGCCTATTTTTTTTTTATTCATCAGCTCAGGATACAGCCAGCCACAGCTTCACAGGATTTGTTTTGTGTCCAGATGACAAAGACGCTAAATAACGAGATAACACAATCCTCCGCGAGCTGAGCTAGGCTCAGGCTGCTGCAGGAGGAATTGCGCACTCAAAACGCCAACATCCTCCGGACCCCACCCCCGTTCCCAATAAATTGATGTTATGGGTTATGGGGGTTGCCTCCCCCCATCCCCTATAGAGTATGAAAAGGAAAAAAGAAGGACAGACGCCAAATCAAAGGGTGAACAACAAATAAATAAAAATCAAGAGGGAAAGAATAGAGTATAGGCCTATAGGCTATATCGAGTTCGGGAATTACGGCCATATGATATGCACCATGTTCCCCATAAAAAAAGAAAGCTTAGAGTAAAATGGGGCCGGAAATGCTCTTGGCCACTGATTGCAGTAGCGTATGCAGGGGGGGGGGGGGTCACAGAGGTTTGAACCCCCCTAAAAAATGTTGAACCCGGCCTGTACGCAGGGAGGTGGTTACAGGGGTCCCACGTACCCCCTTATTTTTTTTCTATTTTTTTTTTGCTTGTCCAATTTTTGGGGTACAAAACGACCTCAATTTTGTTGTTGAAGACCCTTCCCCCCTAGTCTGCAGGCACAGACCCTGATTGACACTTTGATCAACAAAGACTAGGGGGCCTTCAGTACACAAGGCATGCCGTAGCTATTATAGCTGCAATTTAGACCCTTAACTCGAGTGAAGGTTTCGCATAGCAGACTATACCCCCCCCCCCCCTTTAAAAAAATCCTGCGTACGCTACTGACTGATTGCCACACCCATCAGTACGTCCAGCAATGAAGAAATCAATATAGAGAGATCATGAAGGAAAACGAGTTAAACGACAAATCGATCGAGAGACTCAATGAAATTAAGGCCGGGAATCGAAAGAGAGAAAAAAAAAATCCGGGAAAAAAAATGAGGAAGAATAAACAAATTGGGCAGAACGAGAGAACGTGAAAGAGAAGAAATTAAGATGCAAATTTTCTCATTGTGATTCGTTCCTAGGGAGCCGAAAGCCCTTGATTCCTCCTGTACCTGTTGAAAAGGCAGTAGGCATATAGGGCATATAGGCCTACCAAAATAGGCGGGGCCAGTAGCGTACCGTGAACCGCAGGAGACAAAGCATTGGGGGGGCAGTGCATTGTCTGTGAACAATGCTTTGCCCCCCCAATGCTTTGTCTCCTCCGAGTCACGGTACGCTACTGGGCGGGGCCGGATGTATAGATTATGAAAGCGGCATATGGCTTAATTTCGGCGGCGCAAAAAAAAGAAAGAAAAGGAATTAACATGGGGAGAAGAGAACTAAAATGAATGCAGAAAACGAAACCAAAGAAAATTAAGCAAAATTAAGGGTCGATGAAAATGAATCAGATAATATGGAGAGAATGTATAAATTGGCAAAAAGCAAACCTATCGATCACTAGGTCACTTTATATGCGAAATAAAGATTCCACTCGCTTTATTTGGAGACCGAATTTATACAAAACTAAAGGGTTGATGAAAAGTGAATCAGATAAAAATAATGACTGTCAATATTCAATTGTAAGAATTAGAGCTCGAACTTTGAATTATAAGCTTGCTCACAGTAAACACAGTTTATTACAGAGCTCTATATTGGCGGAGCAAAAAAAAAGGACAAAAACGGGGAAAGAAAGAGAAATAAGGAAGAAAAAAGAGAGAACAGAGTAAAAGGAGGGAGACGAATGAATAAAATAAGGTGAGAGAAAGGCTTGCCTGGAAAATAAAAAAAATCTTTCATGTCACTATATATTATTTGCTAAATGTTTATGTTTATGGACAGGTAACTCCCGTATGAACTCGGCAGGACAGCGTGCCAACAGCCAACCCATGCATCCTATCCATGATTACAAAAGTACTTAAAATGTCCAGTTTTCAGGCCTTAAAATTAACAAATTTCACGCTCTCATTATATAGGCTTATTATAGATTAATAAATAAGATAATAACATTTTTATGAATTCCTAATAACTAAATTTTCCCCCTTATTTTTATATTAGAATGGAATATTGATAAGTTCACCTCGCGCTTAGCCGTTACGTCAAACCCCCGTTTGGAGAAAGACCGCAGTTCAGATTGCAAACTGCGGTTCTATACCCCATTTTGCGTTTGTAAATCCCAAAATCATTTCCAAGCCCAGGGGGCCGTTTCATAAAGCTGCTCGTAAGTTAAGAGCGACTTTAAGAACGACTGGTGATCCTTTCTCGCGCGCTAGATTTTCGCCAATGGTGTGTACCATTTACCGCAAGACAGGATCACCAGTCGCTTTTTATTTACGAACAGCTTTATGAAACACCCGCCTGATCAATCCCGCTAGGCCAGGTAATCCCCGCTGTCTCCACAGGCCAGATTATGAGCGTTGAGCCAAGGACGAAATGATAAACAACAGCTGTGCTATTACGTAAGACTTCTCTGCCTGTAGTAGGACCTTCGGAATGAAATTATTGTATTCGATATTTAATCACGTTTTCAAATGCATATTGTATTCAGAAATCCAATGTTAGTCCATTTTCAAGTTCGAACGAAGAAAATCGACCTCGAAATAAGGAAAGTAAGTGAATTAAAATGACGGCATGCTTTGGCTTTGCTCGGGCTGTTGTGTTATCTTCGGACCAGAAACAGGTGTTTTGATACTTAAATTGCTTGCTTGGGGCAGTTATGGTTTGTCGTACTTGGAGAAGAGAATTGATTGAGGGAATCTGGGGTATAGTGTTTTCAAATGAAAGGTTTTCGCCGGGAAGATGAATATGAAGATGGTGATCATTTTCATATGATGTCAGAATGTCCATATAATGTCCCGGTCCTATATAGGTCAAAATATTAATAAAAATATGATAAAAATAATAAAAACTCGCGCTAAGTGAAATCCACACCCACTTCACAATTTTCATACATAGTGCACTGCTTGAAATAGTCCCAATATTGCTTGAATTTACCCTTTTTCAGATTGGAATATGAAATACTTTCAGCTCGATCGCGCTTCGCGCTCTCATTATTGTTTGTCATGATTTTATTTTTATGCTTTTTTCATTTGATGATTGTTTTGCCAAGTGTACATATAAATAATTATTACAACTATTATCATTTTTTTGTAAGTTTAGGGGCTTTCATAGTTGTTTTTTCGGCAAGCCTCTCCGTTTTACTCTAAAATACAAAAATTTGTCTGTATATTTTATATAGACCTAATTATGCATGTTATATATGATATTAAGTCTTGTTATGTTATGTTTATTATATTATTTACAACATTGTGAAACGGAAATCAATGAATGAAATGATGTATTCAGAATGCCCTGGGGACCGTTTCATGAAAGTTGTCAGCACTGACAAGTTGTCTTTCTTCGACAATTACCATAGTAGCAGTCAGAGGCCAGTGCCTTTCAGGCTTTCAGCCAATCAAAACCAAGGATTCACTGAAATTATCAGCACTGAAAATTTAGTCAGTGCTGACAACTTTATGACTCACCCACCAGATTCTATATAGGTCTAAATCTTAAAAAAAACGCGCATGCATGTTTATTGAGATCAGACGCAGCTTGTTCATCAGTCGAAACGTTTTTAAATTATCCAGTTTCAGATCAGAATACCTATTACCCATCGTTTTCATGATTTACAAAATATGAATAGAGTGTCTCGTTTTTAGGTCTGAAAAGTCAATTTTTCCGCTCACGCTTCGCGCTCGTGATAATTTTTTTTTTTTTTTTTTGGGGGGGGGGGGGGTCGGAATGTCAATTTTTTAGCTCGCGCTTCACGCTCGCATTATTTAATTGTTTGAATATCACTTATTTTCACATTGAACAGTACACTATGTACAGTGATATAAAATGAGACAGTTGATGATGTCCTCTGCACTCACTATTTCGTTTGTTTGTCTTGTTTGAATTATTTACGATGTTTCATTTCTTTGTTTTCTTTTTTTTTAAACAAATTTGACTAGTTACCAACTTGACTGAACCACAAAATGTTATGACTCGAATGAAACTTTGTTACACGTAGTGACAAAAGGATGATATTCAAATATTTCATATTTCATTACAATAAAATACAAAAAAATAGTGATTGTCATGCACAATTGCACATCATGGGACTGCATGATGCCTGCATGACAATCCCTACATAATTTTTTTGCATAGTGTAACTGTTTTGTGAAAATACCCAGAAGGAAAAACCAGTAAGACCAGTATTTTTTTTTTTACTGGTTTCCAGTAGATTTTTACTGGTTTCCAGTATATTTTTACTGGGCCAGTTGATTTTTAACTGGACCAGTAAAAATCAACTGGAGACCAGTTCCAACAACTGCATTCCAGTTGAAGCAATTAGTAATACCAGTTAAATTGTTTTTCATCAAACTGATGCTATATACTGGTCCAATAAATGGTTTCCAGTAGATTTTTACTGGTTTCCAGTATGTATTTACTGGACCAGTTGATTTTTAACTGGACCAGTAAAAATCAACTGGAGACCAGTTCAAACAAAGTAGTAATACCAGTTAAATTGTTTTTCATCAAACTGGTGTTGTACTGGTCCAATAAATAATGACTTTATTTCAAGTCAGATCATACGACGAATTATGGAAAATGAATCTTGCAATTCAGAGAAAGTTATTACCGTTATCATTTATCATTGTTATCATCATTCTTTTTATAATTAATATAATTATTATGATTATTATGATCATTGTTGTTATCATTCTTATTACTTTTATCATTGTTATTGATTTTGTAATTATTATTATTAATATTATCATAATTATCAAGTATGAACATTATCATTAAAATAATTATTTCCTTTTTTAAATGATTAAGATAAATCAAGATATATTCCTCTGATAGAGTCAACTGGTCTAAAGTAATTCATTGTTTGAAATTGAACTGGTCAAGACCAGTAATTCTGATGATGCTGATCACGTGGTTTACCTCATTTGCATATTTCCTGTTTTTTAAAGAAAAATCAGGATTTAGAATGGAATATCCTTGCAATGGCACTCATTGTTGTTTAAAAACTGTCTAAATAAGTGTGTAAACTAATTCACAATGAAAATGTGTAATTTCATACGTCACATTTGAAATAACAGCAGAAAGATTAATTTACTAACCATTTTTTCCATCACATTTCACTGACCATGGTATATAACAAACCAAATGCATGTAATAAATTGATCCAGTAAGACCAGTATGATGACCAGTTCGACCAGTTCGAGGACCAGTCAGACCAGTAAAAAAATACCAGTAAAGACCAGCTGAAATTGGAAACCAGTATGAAGACCAGTGAGACCAGTAACAGCCACCAGAAACAAGACCAGTATAACATTCCAGTAGTTCAAGACCAGTTAATTTTTAACTGGACCAGTAAAATTTTAACTGGACCAGTATGACCAGTTAGACCAGTAAACCGATGTTCCAATTTCCAGAGTTACCAGTTAAAATTATACTGGTCTAACTGGTCCAGTGCGGGAACTGGTTTTTCCTTCTGGGTAAGTGAAACTTTAATTGTCATAGCTTTCTTATTTTATATCCGATTTTGATACGATTTTCAGCATTGTGTTTGTTTAACTATATATCCATATTGACAGTGGCGGACCGTGACCCGGAGGAGACAAAGCATTGGAGGGGCACTGTATTGTTTGTGAACAATGCTGTGCCCCTCCAATGCTTTGTCTCCTCCGGGTCACGGTCCACCACTGCATATTGATTCAAATCAACTTAAAAAAAAAAAACATGTATCTTTAACAAAGTTTATTGTTTAAGTTGTTAAAGTTTCAGTTAAACAACTACTGTAAGGTTCATACAGTAAATAACCAGCGTTGTGTAAATTTTAAACAACTCTTTTACTTCTTTTTACTTTTTTATTTTATATATATTTTTTTTTAATTTAGATCCGGTCATCCGGAAAAGATATAAAACATCATCATGGACACGAAGGATTACGACTCAGTGATATTGAATATACTGAAGTGAGATGTCTTGTTATCTCGGGTCTTTGCTCCGTCAACGTCAAAACGCAAAGCATCTTGGGTAAAAATTCCTTCAACGAAAATATCGAGCGCTACTCTCGAAATTTACTTATTGGTATGTTGGGTCACTTTTCAAGTTTTATATGTTATTAATTGAACTATTCCGACTTTGATATATGTTATGTTTAAGTCATATAAATAAAAATGCGCGTAGGCCTAGATAAATGGGTTAACAAACTTCACACATTTCGTGTTTCCATGCCCACCGGTGACGCTGATCGCCAGCGGATTGTTGAAGACAGTTGACCCGAGGCATCCGGCGCCCTCGCGGTCGCTTGCTCGGTGGCGTTTCGTGTCGCGAGCCGCGGCCGCGTCTGTCGCTTTGAAAGAATAATAACGTTACTATTTCTAATTTTCTTTGGCCATTGCTTAACGTTAGACGTATTGCATGCGTCATCTGTATCTGCACCATCATGTCTGCCATCACATTTTTCTGTCATCATCATGTCTGCCAAATGAAATAATGCTTCTTTTTTTTACCCCCAAGCCAGGCCCAAAATTCACCTTTTTTTTGGCCAAATTCAGGCTTTCTTTGGCTTGGGGCTTGGGCTTTTTGTCTTTTTTTTTTACTTTGTGACTGGTCACAGTCTGACTCGTCTGAGACTGAGTCTGACTCTGCTCTCTCTGTGGACGTGGGGTGACCATAATTTTGCATTGCCAGGCATATACCGGTATTGCCTTAGACCAAAAGCTTCGGTCTCTGTTATGTTGTTGGTTGTTCAGCTGAACTCCGTTGGCTTCACTCACCAAATACAGAGACCGAAGTTCTAGCGCGATCTGTACAGGGGACCCAATGGCCATATGTTTATGTACTTAAGATCGGATAAAACGGGGAAGTGAATTTGCGCGACAGCCGAGGTAAGTCACTGTTTTTTTTCCTTTTAACTTGATTTTTCTCAGTTTTTTGGCAATTAATGCCAAGAGGGAATATTAATTTGCATTTTGGTCGCGTTAATTTTCAAAATTTTTATTCATTAAAAACAAAAATTGAAGAGCCCCGACGGGGGGATTTTGCATTGCAAGTCCCCTAATGGTGGCTGCACGCTAGCGAGCCGTCTGTGTACGAGGAGAAATAAAAAAAAATAAAAAAAGTTAAAAAACTCCTCGAAACAGACGGCTGCCAGCTGTCTAATATTGCCTTGGCTTGGGCACTTTTCAAAAATTCAAAAAGATAGTAGGGCCTAGGCTAGACAGCTGGCAGCCGTCTGTTTCGAGGAGTTTTTTAACCTTTTTTTATTTTTTAAATTTCTCCTCATACACAGACGGCTCGCTATCGTGCAGCCACCATTAGGGGACTTACAATACAAAATCCCCCCGTTGGGGCTCTTCAATTTTTGTCTTTAATGAATCAAACTTTTGAAAATTAACGCGACCGAAATGCAAATTAATATTCCCTCTTGGCATTAATTGCCAAAAAACAGGGAAAATTAAGTTAAAAGGAACAAAAACAGTGACTTACCTCGGCTGTCGCGCAACTTCACTGCCCTGTTTTATCCGAACTTAATACACATAAACATATGGCCATTGAGTCCCCTGTACAGATCGCGCTAAAACTTCGGTCTCTGTATTTGGTGAGTGAAGCCAACGGAGTTCAGCTGAACAACCAACATAACAGAGACCGAAGCTTTTGGTCTAGGCCTAGGCCTACAGGCTACACTACAGTTAGGCACTTCAGGTGAAAATTAGGAAAGCGAAAGGATGTTCCAGCATATTTGATGGGCTCACAATGAGGCTCAATATCTACGATTCACAAAACTGTTTGAATTTTCAAATTCCGATATCTAGAAGTCGAGTCATTGTCATCTTTGTGATGAAAAAACAGGCCTTTTTGTGGACAAAAGATTGCGAAATCTTAATTATTCTCTTTGTTTTGGGCATGGCACATTTATAATACATAGCTTATGGGGAATTGTACAAGCTTTTTATTTAAATCTTAAGGACGTTCCACAGTTATGTTTGTGCGCATTATGATCTGCGCATATTTTACACTCTGCGCGCTGACGTCACAATGGATGAACATGTGATTAATTAGCTGTAGGTATGAGCTAATATTTCTCCTTATCTGATCTAGCTGCAAACACAATGCGTTATTTTATGAAGCTAAAAAAATTGCATTTTTAAAAAGTATCTCTACAATTTCATAATACTTTACTCTGCAGTGCTGCAAAGAATGATGAATATGACCCCGAGTTTGAATAAATGGACGAGTGGTTTTTAATTTTTCTTCAGATGGATACAAAGCATTTGGCGCGTTTTTTGTGTTTTAAAAAGCACATTTGCTCTAATAAAAGTGCTGATAGTTTGAAAACAAGCACATGAACACCTATTTTTCATTGTTTGCACCTCTTAAGTATACCTTCCTCTACAACTTTGCAAAGTTTGGTTAAAATGACATGGATTTTTAATAAAGTGCAGCATTTATTGCACTTTCTAGTTTGTTATTGAAACTTTACATTTTTGATATTAGGTTTTTGTTATCTTTTACGCTATTTTTTAAGAACTGATAGTGCTGTTAGACTTAAAACAGTAAAAAAATAGCACTATAAATAGATTCCCAATCTTAAAGATACAATTATTAACTCTCTTGCGAAATTTGATGAAATTTTCATGGATTTTGACTGAGTAATACAGGTTTAAACACACTGTAGTGCATCTCGTGAGGTCTAAAAATGCCAAATTCTTTTGAATGCGCAATTCTTGAGAACATCCATTTGAATGAACCTTTAAAGCTCTATAGCAAAAAATCAAGCACATGGACCCATGTTAATTTATGCATATTTCGATTATTCAGGTTCTAAAGTATCTATGTGCAAAGTTTGGTGAAAATGACATGGATTTCACTTTAACTGTGGAACGTCCTTAAAGTACTCAGATTGATTTGACATATTGGCATATGATTTCTTTGGTTCAAGGGCAACTACCCCTGGACGATAACCCCTCACCCCCTCACCCTCGGACAATTCCCCTCCCCCCACCCCCCTGGACAATTACCCCCCCCCCCCCGGACAACTACACTGTACCCCTATCCAAAAATCTACACCTAACCTAACCCTATTTCGGGGGTAATTGCCCTGTGGTAGGTTTGTGCACAGGGTAAACATGACTTGATATTGATTTTCTTTGCTTGAACATTAGAAATTAAGTTTTCAATGAATATAATTTGTAATCAAAGAAAGAGAATTAAAATAATAATCTTAGGATTTCTAGAAAAAAATAAAAACAGATTGATTTCAATTGTCTATTATCTCATTATTGTCTTGTTATTATGGTCTCAATAAATTGTTGATATTATTATTGTCTCATCATCGTTTCATTATTGTCCCAATTAGTATTATAATTATAATAATTATTATTATGATAATTATTTTTGTTTCATTAATATTATTTTCTAAATAATTATTACAATTATAATTACTATCATAGTAATTATTGTTATAATTATTTCATAATAATAATTATTATTGAAATAATAATTATTATTGTCTCAATAATTATAAGGCCTATAATTATAATTATGATTATTTTTATGATTATAATTATAATTATAATAATTTGTATAATAATAATAATTATTGATGACTTATCAATATTACTGTCTCAGTAATTATTACAAGTACAATTACTTTCATTATAATTGTTATCATTATAAATATTTTATAATTATTATTATTGTAATAATAGTTATTTGTCTCAATAATTATAAGGCCTTTGATTATAATTATGATTATTTTTATAATCATAATAATTTTTATAATAATAATTATTGATGACCTTTCAATATTACTGTCTCAGTAATTATTACAATTATAATTACTTTCATTATAATTGTTATCATTATAATTATTTTATAATAATTACTATTATTGTAATAATAGTTATTATTGTCTCATTAATTATAAGGCCTATAATTATAATTACTATAATTATAATTGTTTCTACAATTATATTATTTTAATTATAAGTATTATTATTGTCTTCTGTTACTTTTTCATAATATCTTCAAATTAATAATTAACACCATAACAAAGGTCCATAAATCAGATATCAAATTCATGAAACACATCTCATGTATGTAAACCTATTTCTAAATTAAATTCATGCAAGGAGCTTTCTGTGCCATTCAAAAATACGACTTTCATTAACAATACCATATTCTAGACATTCAGACGCATTCCAACAAAAAATCACATATCAAACAAAATTCTTGAAGTTTACTTGCAGTTTTGCTCTTAATACTTATTTCACACGAATTCTACAAAATTATTTTCAAAATAACAATTTGATTTTCATAATTAACAGAGCTCAAATCGTAATTTAAAAAAATATACAACGGCTGAAACATACTGTGTCTGAATACCAAGACTAATCTCAGGCCCAACGCAGTGGGGATGACGTCACTCATAGCTGTTCGTATACGCTCAAAACAACCTGCTCGATCGGCCGAGTCAGATTCACAAACACCTCATGACACTCAAAACTGAAGCTCATATTCGCAAACTCTCTACGGACCAAATTTGATTAGAATTTCATAAAATGTTCTCAAATATACAATTTTATTACTGACCGAGTTTACAAGGGATCCGATGATTACAAGAAGGTGATTTCAAGCAAAGAAAAATAAATACCTGAATATTAGGTCCTTCCCTCGCATGAAGGTAAGTGAGACTCCGTCTTGTATATTTCCGATGTTTACCGAAGATGTACGAAGCAACCGCAGGAATTTTTGACCAATCAAAATCAGCGGAATAAAGGAAGAAACTGACTCTGTCTTTTCGAGGAATGCCGAATGCAACTCCAGCGCTCGGCCAAAGTGCCGAGCGGAGCGAACTGTGTGTGTTAGATAGGCGCTCGCCATTCACTGCAATGCAAAAATCTACGTCTAGCGCTGTGTCCGCGCGATCGCCCGCCCGACTGAAGTGCCTACTACAGTTCACACAAAATTAATCAAAATCCTGATATTAAAAATAAAAATTACCGGTAGATATAAATTAAAAAGGCAAGATCCTAACGTTAGACTTAAGATCAAAATCACTCAACGTGATGGAATTAGAAAATATAAATTACGTCAAGCAATAAGGGTTTCGCTGGTATTTAGTATCACGATCTCAATTATAGCAATCGACTAATGCACGCTCGGCTAACTTTAATTTAAAGGTGTCAATTTTGAAAAAGTGTGACCTTAAGTTTCACACGATTGTTTTGCAAAGCCAAAGGCCTTTAGAAAAGAAATGGGGTCTAAAGCAGACAAAGGCAAAATAATTGTATCAGATGGAGGTTAAAATCACATTTTACTTAAATCTACACTGTACCTGTTAGCTGTTTGCTGTTCTGCTCGCAAAATGGCGTTTGCATGATGCTTGTTGAGAAGTTTGGATTTTCTCAAAATGGACGCAAAAGATAAATTTTCCAATGTTTTGTGGACATTTTGCCAATATTCTAAACTTCAAATAATAATACGGCCATATTACGGGGAATTTTACTAATTCGCTCTTTCTGTAGTTACAGTGTAGGTGTTATCAGATTTTTAAGATATTAATTACTTTTTGAGATATGTGACAATGCGCAAAATAGGGTAACGAAGGAATTATATGCCTAATCATCTGACAGTCATTGAGTCCAATTGTTTTTACATACACATGTAGGATTGAATTTGAATGTTTCTTTTTAGTTTTTTACAAACCTGCACAAAATTTACAGAGAAAAAAAATATTGGGATAATAATTTATGCTATTATTTCATTTGAAAGGTTCATGGTTTTCCCATTTATTTTTAATGCCCTCAATCTGAGATCACTGATATATTTTGCTAATTTTCGAAAACCGACAATTGATCGTGGTTTTGGATTCCTGTATTCTAAATCATATCACATCATCTGAAAGAGAGCACTCTAAGTAGTAGAAAAGTCCCAGCCTAAAAGTGAAAATTGACAATTTTATAGCCAAATATAAAAATTAATCTAGAGCTAAGTTGTAAGCCCAATTTTCTACACAGAAAATGGCTCAGTGAAATTTTTTTCACAACGTTTAGTTTTACGGAATCTGACTTTTAATTCATGGCAGGATGTCCAAATTTGATTAACTGATATCAAATTTTTTTAAGGAATGAAAAAAAAGAAAAAGCTTAAAACTACTCACTGAGACTAAATTAGCAGGGATGCCGCTTTTTAGACTCAAGTATGAATTTAGGCATTTAAAACTTATTTTCAGCCATTATAGATTTTACATTCTGTGTTCTGCATATTTGCAATCACTTATCTGACTGTAGGGTCTATGAAGGGAAGTTTCTTGAACCTTGGACCTTGAAGTAGTAATCCCTTAAGCAGCTCTTCTAAGCTAAACTGGGATGGGATGGGATGTGCTTTGACAGGAGCTGTTGGTGCAAACAATTTTATTGGAATTCTATTTACAATAAGAATTGTAAAGTGCAAGTAAAAACCATGTTTCCAGTGCTTACAGCATCCTGGAACCAACAGGAGGCTTTAACCCTCTGATGACTGGAAGTGCAGCCCCCTGGAAGATAGCAACTGATGGGGCAGTAGCTGCTAGTAACTGTAGCTGATAGATGGTTCCAGATGCGAATGGTACAGGGATATCTGTATGCATCAATCGTTGCTTCAGGTACAGGGAGTTTGAGCATATGATCTCTTCTGGCGTAATTTCCTTCGGCAAGAAATTTATCCACTTTGTGCTGCACTCAACCCAGGTGAGGTAAATGGGTACCTGGCAGGAATTTATTCCTTGAAATGCCAAGGCGCTGTAAAAGGCTGCGAGGCTAAAGCCAGGGTAATAATATCCAATTAAGCGCATAGGGACGCAGTTGGCAGTGATATGCGCTATATAAGCATGTTGGTATTATTAGTATTATTCTACTGATTTACATGTATGGAGCCTGGGTTATTAGGTGCTGAAGCTGAATATTCACAAGCTGGCGGTGTGTTTGATAGACTTGTCATTCATTAGTGTGTCATAAATCTCCTTTTCTTCCTTCCAGAGTCGGAGACGGTGATATAAGAACAAAATGGCAATGCAAAATCTGCATCTTGCGGGAGAGGATGACGATGAGATGTACTCTGGCTACAATGAATACAATCCATTTTTTGACACAGAGGTAAGGAAGGAAAATAAGTTTCAACATGATTTCTAATTGGATGCTAATGTTGCGGTGGGTGTGGCTTGATTGACTTGTTACTCAAGTTTAAACTTCTCAGAATACATAACTCACAACTTAAAAAGTAATCTTTACAAACTTTAAGTTTTACTAATTGTAGCAGTTTTCAAAACACCATCTGTGGTTAATTTTTGTTCGGTGACAATGTTAATAGTTGGTAAAAGATGCAAATGATCATGCCTGACTGAAGTTAGGAACACCTTTTTCATACACAGAGTAAATATCATTGGAAATAAATTTTATGAATATTTTTTTTTCCTGCTACAGAATCTTGAGCAAGATGAAACCTTTCAGAAGACAGTACAGAAAACAAGTCATGGAAGAAGACCACCTGTAAGTTTGATACTACAACACCCATTATGGGGTGTTGCAAGAAACTTGCGATCAATTGCAAGTCTATTTTTGGTCCCTAAATCAATCATATGTCTTGTAGTTAATTGCAAATTAGTGATTGATTGTTAATCTGCTTCCTGAATCAAGAAGTTTAATCTGATTTGCTACAGCTAACGTTGATCTATCAATTGTAAAATTGCAACATACAATGCAATATTTGCAATTGATCGCAAATATTTTCTTGCAACACCCCCTGAGAGCTTTTATGATCAACCTGTTTGAGTATACATGTACTGGCGAATTTCCCTTTTATCCTTTCTGATTCCTCCCTTTAGTTGTGCTTTTCTACTCTGCCCAACGAGAATTTTTCTGACTCGGCTCTGGGTGTTATTCTTAGTGACTATATTTCATTCTAGCAGTTATACCTAATTCTTCACAAAAAGTGACCTCGATGATTCGACCCTGAAATGATGCAAAATACATCAGAAGGAACTAGGGGGAAAATGGGGATTACATTGTCCTCTTTTTATTTCACTGATCTTTCATTTCATTCAATGCTATAAAATTCAAATAATCTGTTCGCCCTAATTAGGGAAAAGAAAATCTATTTTTGCAGTTTATTACAGAGTTGTACAAGAAACACCAGCCCAGACTGACAAGAAATTGAATAAGAATATTACTACAAAAGGTGCTTAATTTGATCAGTTTATTATTGGTTGAGCTTGGTTGAATAACCAATGGTCTGGTTCTGTCACTTAATAGTTTAATACCATATCTTTCACTTTATTATTAATATTTTTTATTTTTTTGCAGGGGGGGGGGGTATATTTCAGGCCTGGTATATATTTCAATCCTTTTCTAATTCCATGGAAATTTCATCATGGACCCTTTTGCCATTCAATTTCTATACTTTCTTTGCAACATGTGTCACTTGTTGTCCCCCGTCTAACTTTTGGTCATTTTTGTGCAGGATTGTACTGCTTGATATGTTATATGTCTATGGTATTAATTCTTTGCATGCTTTGTGTAGAATGCTTTCTAGTCTAATCATATTTCTTCTTTTTTCTGTTATAACTTGTTTCATTTCTACATCTCAAACTATTGTGTGATCTCAGATGACAGCTGCTAGGCAACCCCAGGTGAGAATTCTTCTCTTCTTTTCTTTTCATTTATTTCATTATTGAACTCATTTGTTAGAATTCTGAAGTCCAGTATAACTCTAGACCATGGTCTTACTGTGCTAAAATTAAGAGAAGCCAAAAAAAATATCAAAAATTGTTTATATAGTTTATGTTTACTTTTTTTTGTTTAGAGTACCCCTTTAATCATATGTGAAGTTGTGAACAAGGCTTAAGACAACTCTAGTTCGTGGTCACTGGCAGATCCAGGGGGGGGGGGCACAGCCAGCCCATGCCCCCCGTTTGAGAGGCACAATGAAAATTTGTAATGTAAAAAATGCCGTTAAAACAGAAGTGTGCCCCCCCCCCTTTCGAAAGTTTTCAAGTTTCAAGTTTAAAAATTTATTGATCAAAATCCACACATATTGGATCATTCTCAATTGTGAAGACCTTAGAAGACCTTCAATTTTTATTTTTTGCTTTCGTGGACAAAATCCGCTTAATTTTTGGTTGAAACCCCTTTTTTTTCCTTTTTTGCTTGTCAAATTTTCCTCGGGAAAATGTGCCCCCCCCCCTTTCAAAAAATCCTGGATACGCCTCTGTTTGTGGTCATGTTGAAGGAGAGGTGGAAAGCAGGATACTGATTGGGAAATAGAGACAAGAAAAAATAGGAAGCAATTTATCAAATACATGGATGAATTTGTTGAGCTGGCTGGTAGTTAAAAGACATAATTGACCATTTGCAAGATACAAGGCACATATCTCAGAGGTAAAGCAGCTTTCAAGAAATGTCCATTCTTTTCTATTTATATGAGTATTTGAAACCAATTGGAAAGTCATTATCGGCTTATCATTTTTTGTCCCTTAGCATCAGCAACTGGAAGGTCATTGGATGCAGAAACCTCTCGCTGCACATAAACTTTGAATGAAGTTTTTAAAATATTTTTACATGCTTTAATATATATATGTTTTTATAATGCTATGGTGATATTATTTCTCATTAAGTATTGCTCTGTTTATCATTTCTTGTGATTTTATCTGTATAAGTATGTACAATTCATCTTATTATGCGAACCAATCTTGAAATAACAATTTATATAATTATCATTCTTTCTCATGATTTCAATATAAACCAATTTGCAGCTTGTACTCTAATGTGATATTTTTTAAATTTATAGATTGGTGCACAAAGAGGCATGATGGGAACAGCTGCTGGGGTGAGTGATGCCTTTTCAGTTTTCAGCACTAGAAATAAATAATAATAATAATAATAATATAGGTATATTTACCCAGGGAAGCCACTTCAGTTTCGAAAACTGTTCTACCAGCGGGCCCTGCTATTATTCCCCGGCTTTTGCTGAGCTGCCTAGGCGCTCAAGCATTCAAGGAATTTCTTCCCAGCGGGTACCCATTCTTTATTATTAGAAAATTAGAAAATTATTATTTATATTATTATTATTATATTATTATTTATTATAAATTTATTATTAAAATAAGAAGTTCATAGTGCACTACAGTATAAACTGAGCAGTAACAAAAGCCAAATAGTGTTTGACTACATTAATACTCCTCACGTCCGTCTGGTATGACACTCCTGTTGCCCCATGCTCCACATCTCTTACCCCTTGTTCTAAGTATGGCTACCAAAAATGGTCCGTCTTAAAGGGATCATTTTATGCTATTAAAGTACCCTTGTTTCACCTTCATCCAGTGTGACAAGGGTAGCTTTGTAAATCAGAATGGAATACCTTGAAAAGATTTCAACCAAGTTGACAGACGGGTCGTGTGGCCTAGTGGTCAGAGTAATGGACCCGTGATTGTTAGGTTGTTAGGTTGTGAGTTTGAATTCCCTGCTCTGCCGTTGTCTCCACTTTGATGAAATGACTTGAGAATAATTTATGTTGTCTATTAGGTCCATCACTGTGCCTGATTAACTTAGATTTAAAAAATGTTTCCTCTGTAATTGGTTATATACCAGCTTGGCGTTATACCAGCAAAAAAGTTGTCCTGCCGAGTCCCCAAGGAAGAAGTATATCGTAAATCAGATTTGTTATATTTGATGTTTTGATTCATTGTTAATGCTTGAAATTTACACAATTTCTGCCTATTTGTTATCTTCCATTTGTTTATCAGAGTCGTCTTAAAACGGGTCTTACATCGTCAATGGGAGCTAGACCTATTACAGGGATGGCACCTCAGGTAAGTTTCAAATGTCCTTTTAAAAAAAATTCTTGTAGATCGTAGGTCTTGAAAGTTGGAATTGAATTAAGATAAAAGGGATGGAAAACACTATGGAAGAGGGGATATAAGTAAAATTATGAACAGTAAAAATTGAAATGTGATGATGATGGTGGTGGTGGTGGTGGTGATGGTGATGATGATGATATTGGTGATGGTGATGGTGAATATGGTGAATATGGTGATGGTGATGATGATGATGATAATGTGAATGATGGTGGTGATGTTGATGATGATAGTGATGATGGTGATGATTATGATGATGATAATGCTTAGGGTTATGATGATGATGATGATGGTCTGGAACTCAAATAAATTAAAAATGTTAGAGTACATGTATGTGTGCAGACGAAGGAAAATTTCATTGCTGATCTTAAGAACAACTGTTCGGTAGTAACAACTCTAGTAAAGATGCTGATATAACAACATTGATAAAAAATGATATTGAAAATAATCGCAGACCTTCATTTTTGTCTCGCCTGCATAGCAGAGCGAGACTACAGGCGCCACTTTTCCAACGGCGGCGGCGTCAACATCAAATCTTAACCTAAGGTTAAGTTTTTTAAATGACATCATAACTTAGATATGGACCTAGTTCATGAAACTTGGACATAAGGTTAATCAAGTATTACTGAACATACTGCCTGAATTTCAGGTCACATGACCAAGGTCAAAGGTCATTTAGGGTCAATGAACTTTGGTCAAGTTGGGGATATTTGTTGAATTACTATCATAACTTTGAAAATTTATGGATCTAGTTCATGAAACTTGGACATAAGGTTAATCAAGTATTAGTGAACATCCTTACTGAGTTTCAGGTCACATGACCAAGGTCATAGGTCATTTAGGGTCAATGAACTTTGGCCAAGTTGGGGGTATTTGTTGAATTACCTTCATAACTTTGAAAATTTATGGACCTAGTTCATGAAACTTGGACATTAGGTTAATCAAGTACCACTGAATATCCTGTGCGAGTTTCAGGTCACATGACCATGGTCAATGGTCATTTAAGGTCAATGAACTTTGGCTGTGTTGGGGGTCTTTGTTAAATTACCATCCTAACTCTGGAGGTTTATGGATCTAGTTCATAAAACTTGACCCAGGCCTAGTTTCACCACAGATTAATTAATAGCTACACAGCTATTGCATTTACAATTTTAAGGAAAATCTATAATTTATCATACATGTACATGTATTGTATTGAATTGATTTGAGCTCCTCAAGTCGAGGAGAGCGATTCTGAGGAGCTCAATTGAGCACCTCGAAAAAATAAGGAGAGCGATTTATTGAGCTCCACGAAATTATAAACGTGAAGGACTGTAATTGTGATATTAACGCCAATTGATATGGAATTTGTTACTTGATATTCTTTCCATTTCTCTTCAGGATGGCAATGTTGCTCGACCAATGACCGCTGTCAAAGCTGCGGGATACTCATCAACTGGCAGAGGTAAATATAATATCCTTTTAAATACTTACGGTACCACTATTCCTTTTTTTTGCATTTGATTTGTTTTTTCCCAAAATACATGTATTGCAGCTTGTCATGGTAAATGTTTTCCTTAATCATTGGCTGAAATTACTGATACACTATAGATGGACTATAAAATATGAGCTTACCTGACATAATTTGTCATAATCTGTTCTCATTCCTTTCCCCACCTGTTCACTGTTATCCAGGGCAAGCATTTGACCCATTGGGTCAATCATCGAAAGGACCACCGCCCCCATTAGAGACCAAGAATGAAGACTCGTAAGTGTCCTAAAGTATTTTTTAACCATCATAGTTAAGCCTTTATCCATCCTTTTTTAATTTTTTGCATTGTTTGAATTGAAAAATGGAGGGTTAATCATGAAAGGTCTGTCGTATAAAAGCTGAATATTATTCAGAGTAATGGATGTTTAATTCCTTGGTGCCCAGTAGCAAGGTATCCCTAAAAAGACTGGGATATTCTGACACCTAAGAAGTCGGGGGAAAGAATTATCTCGGTCCCCTACGATCTTGGCAAATAAGGCTATTCCGCCGAAAAGTTTAATGTGATATTTCAGTTGATGCTTTCTCTAAGGGATTTTGTAATGAAGATTAAAGCCTTACTATAAATGGGTCTTCTTGGCTTAATCTCAGATCACCAGATTTAATCAAATATTCGCTGTCAACTAAGCTTTCACCTCCTCTCTGGCCCATATTTTGAACTCAGGTTTGAATTAAACCCCAGTTTAAAGTTGTTTAACTATTGAGAGCCAATTTGAGCACATTCAATTTATTTTCTCATATGACACTCAAATTGTTCATAATTGTCTGGGAATGATAACTGAAGTATTTTTCTTCATTATGAAAGCAAAAGGAAACAAAATAGTAAACATAAGAAATATACAATATAAACATAATTTTGAATTTTTGGCTCCCTATAATTTTAGCACAGAGTTAGACCGTGGTCTAAGTTAAAGAATACAGGCCATTGTGTATTTTGGGGATTTTACATTTTCTCATTCCTTTGAATTGTTTTTGTCTGTTTCTTTTCCCCATGATCAGTGCTGAAGAGAAAGTAAAACAGCTTGAGAAGCAAGTGAATGATCTGATAGAAGAAAGCTGCTTTGCTCACAGTAGAGGAGAATTTACTCTGGTAAGAATAGGGAATTCATTATTACATATTGATTACAAAAGGCAAAAGATCAATAATGATCATTTTTGTCTCACCTGCATAGCAGAGTGAGACTATAGGCGCCGCTTTTCCGACGGCGACGGCGGCGGCGGCGGCGGCGGCGGCGGCGGCGGCGGCGGCGGCGGCGACGGCGGCGTCAACACCAAATCTTAACCTGAGGTTAAGTTTTTGAAATGACAGCATAACTTAGAAAGTATATGGACCTAGTTCATGAAACTTGGCCATAAGGTTAATCAAGTATTACTGAACATCCTGCCTGAGTTTCATGTCACATGACCAAGGTCAAAGGTCATTTAGGGTCAATGAACTTAGACCATGTTGGGGGAATCAACATCAAAATCTTAACCTAAGGTTAAGTTTTTGAAATGTCATCATAACTTAGAAAATATATGGACCTAGTTCATGAAACTTATACATAAGGTTAATCAAGTATCACTGAACATGCTGCATGAGTTTCACATCACATGACCAAGGTCAAAGGTCATTTAGGGTCAATGAACTTTGGCCGAATTGGGGGTATCTGTTGAATTACCATCATAACTTTGAAAGTTTATGGATCTGATTCATGAAACTTGGACATAATAGTAATCAAGTATTACTGAACATCCTGTGCAAGTTTCAGGTCACATGATCAAGGTCAAAGGTCATTTAGGGTCAATGAACTTTGGCCAAATTGGGGTATTTGTTGAATTACAGCCATAAATTTGAAAGTGTGTTGGTCTAGTTCATAAAACTTGGACATAATAGTAACCAAGTATCACTGAACATCCTGTGCGAGTTTCAGGTCACATGATCAAGGTCAAAGGTCATGTAAGGTCAAAGAACTTTGGCCACGTTGGGGGTATTTGTTGAATTGCCATCATATCTCTATAAGTGTATTGGTCTAGTTCATAAAACGTGGAAATAAGAGTAACCAAGTATCACTGAACATCTTGTGCGAGTTATAGTAGTTTTCAAAATCAGCACTGCTGCTATATTGAATCGCGTGATGCAGGTGAGACGGCCAGAGGCATTCCACTTGTTTGGGTTGTATTTTTCATTTGCACTGTCACTATCTCACTATAAAAACTTGCTCGTAGAGCATAAAGCTGTTGGCTTATTCTCACCCAACTGGGTACTCGGTTTTATTTGCATCTGTTGAAGTTTAGATACTTAGAAATACATGTAGGCTTAAATCTTGACTGCATACATTCAAGAACCTTTCGAGTTCCATTACCCTATCTGTTTATGTCACAGATGAGAATGCAATTCATGAAAATAAAATAACATGTGTTTCATGAATGTAGTCAGAATTGACAATGTTAGTCAAAATCTCAGTTTTTGATATGCTGATAAGCACCAGTCCCTGATTGTTATTTTGCTAACTGTCAGAGAATGACAAATTGTCAGAAATGACGAGTTTCCTAAAATTGTGCCCATTCTTGAAGTATAAGGTAATAGATTTATTTATTCCTAGTTATTTATATGTTTAAGTGATTTATTGCACTGTTTGTCTGGTTTTCCTTCCTCTTTCCTTTTGAGGCCTTTATCAATTTCAAGCTCTAAGCTTAAGATGGAGGTCTCCTACATTTCAAAATGTATTATGTCGATATATGTATGTATATATATATATATATTTATGCTATTTGTTTTAATAATTAGAAAAAAGAAATTTATCAGGTATAAATATATTTCAATTAGATTGTTAGAATGTATGTATGCATATGTTATTTATTATGTCATTTGCTTATTGTCATGTTATGCTGAGAAAAAATGATTACACTTGTATAATACTGTTGTTATTGGAATGTGGAAATAAATCAAATCAAATCAAATGTTATTGCATAGGCTCTGGATAAAGCAAAGGAGGCTGGACGGCAGGAGAGAAGACTAGGATCGGTCAGAGATCAACTCAGTAACAACGAACAGGTCAACCTTGACTTGACCTACTCGGTGAGTATATTCTACATTCTTTCCATAAAAGCCTGTTCGTTTAAAATAAGGTTGAATAGACTGATACATGAACAGCATTTCATTTGTCTGCATACAATTGGTCTTCACATGAAAATACTGGTTGATATTCTCTTAGCATTGATAAAGTAAATTCTAACTTAATTTAGACCACTTTGTGAAATGTCTGTTGCCAACTCATACTCTATTAAAGTGCAGATTATATCAACCCTGAATGTATAAAAAAATAAAAAAAAGATTTTGCAATTACAAAAAAAAAGATTGTATAATTATAAGATGAATTTCAACGAGTTCTTTGCTAGATTATATTTTTCATGAAATTATATGGTAGAGCATACTAAAAATTTTTTTTTTCAATTGGGCCAACTTTAGGAGAATGCAACGCAGCGATAAATGAAGAGAACTGAATGGTCCAATGAACATACATATTAAAGTTATCTCAATGACCAGTACCATTTGAAAACTGAAAGCTCATTGCTTATCTTTATTTTTATGCATGCTCGTGTCTTTTGAAATAAATATATCTACAAAATTCAGTGGTTATGAAGATCACTTGCATGTTATCATGTTATACTTGTCTTTTCCTTTTCCTTTTTATTTGTTTGTCTGCTTTGTCATCTATACCTTTTATCAATTTTATATCATTAAATCATTTATCATTCATTTTCACTTCATGTTTGTAGGTCTTGTTCAACTTAGCCAATCAGTATGAAGCTAATGAGATGTTTACAGAAGCCCTCACTACCTACCAAGTCATTGTAAAGAATAAGATGTTCTCAAATGCAGGTGAGTGAATGTGGGGCTCAAATTAATCTAAGGCTATCAAAGGCCATGCCTTGGAGGCTCCATGACATTTGCTCTGGCGACAATCGCTCCGCTATAAATTCCAAACACTAATCAAATTGCAACCTTAACCCTACATCTGAGACGAAATAAAGCATGGAGCAATTGTCGCAAGAGCGAAAGTCGTGTCATGGCTTTGATACCAATTTTTTTGGCTTCAGTGACCCTGTCATTGGTTTTAATCCTTTTAGGTGCCTTTAGTAATTGACCCTGTTATTGGTTTCAATCTTTTAGGTATCCTTTTTTTTTTAATTTTCCCATTTGTGTTGTGATATAAAAGCGAGCCCCAAAGATAGAAAAGCGTTCCATGACATTTGCTCCCTAAAACTTAACCTCCAAAACTAAATAAACCCTAATCCTTATCATTGCATTATTCTGAACCAGAAGCTTTATCACAATCCTAATTTTAACCCTTTGCCCTCTGGGATATCAAGACCGGAGCAAATGTCGCAGGAGCATTTGTCACGTCACCTAGAAAAGTGGCCTCCCCAAAAATAAAAATATAAGACATTTAAAGACTGATAGTAAAGAGGCAAATATTGACTAAAGAATAACATCTGGTTGACTAGACTTAATTGAAATCTGGGGTTAGGCTTTATAATTTTACTGAATTTCTTTGACATAGTTCTAGCAGTTAATGAATTGCCATGATTTCATCAGATGTTATTATAATTTTCTTATCGTGCTTGGAGAAGTGGGTCAAAATGATGAAATTATCATCTTGTGATAATAATGATTTTATTCCTCATCAAACATGAAATACGTGAGGAAGTTCGGTGAAGTTTTGAAGTTTAATAGTGTCACAGTTACACCAAGATAATGACTCCAAACCGACCAAAATTATGTAATCCAAAATAATGCAATAGTTTTGATCGGTCTAGAGTCGGTTTCGTTGGTGTAACTATAACATAACTTTGTGGGTTCTAAACGCGGGATGTTCCACTTTCCCTGTCAGGTCGTTTGAAGGTGAACATGGGTAACATCTACTACAAGCAACGCAACTACCCCAAGGCTATCAAGTATTACCGTATGGCCCTTGATCAAGTCCCCAATACACACAAGAGATTGAAGTGAGTTCACTAACTTCTGGCATCGATATGTTGTTATATTGCAACATTTTTAAAAATAACCATAATCTTCAGGTGAAAGAAATCAGAGAATACTTGAATTTATATTTGCATTTTCTTTGGATGTTTGCAGAATAGACTAGTTTGTTATATATGACCAAAGTTATCTATTTTAAGCTTTTGAAGTGAAACGCAGCCTCATTTTCTTGTTTGTTTTTCTTTCTTAATGGTTCCCGTAGTGACCGGCTGGCATATCGTCAGTGTTTTGGTTTGAAAGGAAGTACTGACGACGTGCCCGCCGATCATCGCAGTCAAACTTTAGTCTTTTACCTTTCTTTATACAAGTATCCAGCTCTGTGTATGATAATTATAGACTTACTGTTGTGGTGACGCATTCCGGTACTCTGCTCAATTTGTGAATCATTTTCTATAATTATTCTTATGTTTTACTTTTGGTTTCCCTTTTTTCAAGCCTTTGAGGCTTTTTGGGACACCTTTTTCTTCCATTCTTATATTTTAAAAAAAAATCTCATCTTATTGTTTCATGATTATATTTGTATATTTATGTTCAAATGTATCATATTTGTATGTTTTTACATAATATTATTGAAAGAAATAAATGAGAGTATTTTCACTCTCTCTCCCTCAACACAACATTGATGCTAGTAAGCTGTGACTTTACTTCAGCTAAACTATGATTACATATTTATTTTGGCTAACTTCAATTTATATGTATTTTTTTTGAACAATTGTCGATTACTTCATATGCATCTTCATCTCTCTTGCCCCCCCCCCCTTTCATCTATTCCCACCCACCTTCCCCTTTCCAGGATGAAGATAATGCAGAACATCGCCAACGTCTTTGTCAAGATGGGCCAGTACTCCGACGCAGTCACATCCCTAGAGCACATCATGGCTGAGAAGTCTGATCACTCAACAGCGTTCCATCTCATCCTCTGTTACTACGCAACAGGAGACAGAGATAAGATGAAGAAGACCTTCCAGAGGCTCCTTGGAGTCGAGATGAATCTGGAGGACGAGGACAAATACCTGCCACATCCAGTAAGTTGTCCCTCAGTTTCTTTTCTTGCGTCTACCGTTGGATTTTCCCTCCTATTTCTTCTCTCCTTTCTCATTAGCCTTATCTCTTGTATTTTTGTCCCAAACTGATGAATAAACTGAACGTTGGCTTGAGGATTGTGTGCTTTTAGAATATAATGCTGAGTAGTTTCAGTAGTCCTGCTTTAGAAACATTTGTCTGTGTATGGTGTTAACCAATATTTTTTTTTCATTATTGTATTGTTCATTGTTGCAGTATGATTTTTTTTGTACCCCTCCTGTTTCCTATTCTTTTGCGTAGAGCACTCTTTTTTATTCCATTTTCTTTTGACTTTACATTGAATGTATGATTTCAGGCATTTCCCTTACAACCAAAAACCTTTCCCCATAGTGCATTGTTCTTTACTTACCCCCACCCCCCCCCCCTAAACTAGCAGCTTAAGTCACATCAGCACTCACCAAATCACTGCATTTTTTTCTGTGTGTGTTGATTCAGTCAAAGCGTACTATTTTATTTCCATGCACATTATGTGCTTTTGTGCTTCATTTTCCTCTTAAGTTTTCATTATTCTTTCTGCTTTGTTTCATATACCTTTGCTTCTTCATTTCCATTTTCTATATGTTATTAATTGTAAAAGGAGGAAGAACCTTTTATACCAGCACCGGTGAGTGTTCTAGTTTAGAGTTTATGTTATCTCCTGATAGTTCAGACACTTGTTAACCTGAGTATATCAGAAGTTTACATTACATAATTCAGTTATTTTTGTATCATTTGTTTTGTTTCATTTACTTTCATTGACCAGTCTCTTATCCCAAGTCTCCTTTAATTGAAATTTAAGACCCTCTAAGGAAGCAATTAACACACCCAAAGAACTTTTACTACTTACGGTTGCCATTTATGTGATTGATGGTTTTTTTTTTGCACGATAAGATATCCTTTTCTATGTTTTTAACTTGAAACTAATCCAACATTCTATTCTTTGAGTTTGATTCTTTGAGTTCTATCAAATACATGTATTACAAGAATTGTTTAGATTGATTACTGGCCTTGGTCTGCCAGTTATGGTATCTTTAAAGTATTCTTAAAGGTCAAGTCCACCCCAGAAATATCTTGTTTTGAATAAATAGAGAAAAATCAAAATAGCAGAACGCTGAAAATTTCATCAAAATCAGATGTAAAATAAGAAAGTTATGACATTTTAAAGTTTCGCTTGTTTTCATAAAACAGTGATATGCACAACTCAGTGACATGCAAATGAGACAGACGATGATGTCCCTCACTCACTATTTTTGTTTTTTATTGTTTGAATTATACAATATTTCACTTTTTACAGATTTGACAATAAGGACCTACTTGACTGAACCATATAGTATTAAACAATGCTAATTCCACATGTACAGGGAAAAATTAATCGTTTTTTTACTTGGCAATGAGGAGAAAATTAGAATATTTCACATTTCATATAATGAAATACAAAAGAAATAGTGAGTGGATGACGTCATCAGGCTCCTCATTTGCATACCGACCGAGATGTGCATATAACTGTTTTGTGCCGAATTAAGCGAAACTTTAAAATGTCATAACTTTCTTATTTTACATCCGATTTTGATGAAATTTTCAGTGTTGTGCTTGATGGATTTTTCTCTTTTTATTCAAATCAACTTTTTGTTGGAGTGGACTTGTCCTTAAACATCATCAAAAGCATTGCATGATATTTGTTTTCAAAATGTTAAATTTGAATGCATATTAATCTGCATAGGGAGAAAAAAATTGTTATTTTGTACAACAATTTCCTTGTCCGTTAAATTATGACTCATGGAGAGTGTTTGATCAAGATCTGTTGTCTGATAAGTTATCAGATCTGTTGACTTTCCCTGATTTTCATTGGTTGAGAAGCACAGGGGTCTGACTGTTACTATGGTAACCGTCGGAACAAACATATTTTGTCAGATCAAATATCCAACAATCCCGTACATGAAATGCGCCCAATCAATAAAAAAAAAAGTGTAGACAGAACTGTTATACACTCAGTTCAAACTACAATTGTAGTCTGTTTTTGAAAAGTAGTACATATTTGTGAAATCATACTATAGAGCATTGTTCAGATACATTGCGACAAAGCTCAGCAAATCTTTTGGTGAGAAAAGCGCGTCCATTATGCAATTTTAGTGCAGCATATGTTTCGCGTCTCTAAAAAGTTGCGCAAACAAATCAAATCTTTCACTTTGTTGTTAGGAGTCATACTACATGATTCCATGAACTTGTCAGTGCAATTTAGCTCCAGTCAAGTCTTGTGCTAAATATTTCAGAATTCAATTCTAGCCCAAAGACAAAAAAAACTTCTTGCCTGTGTAGCATTTTTTATAGCCAAATATATTCCATTGTCTCTGTATATGATGTTGCTGAACTTTTTTGTTCTATTTCAGAACAACCTTCGATTTTAACCTTATGGCTTTTCCCCTTCATTTCCTATTTTAGGATGACAAGCATGCTAACATGATCCTAGAAGCAATTAGGAATGACGGTCTCAGGCAGGCTGAAAGGAAAAGGTAAGGAGGCTAAACAATTTCTGTTTTAAAAAAATATAAACGATGCTTGGAAGAAAATAAGACTGAATGAATGAATAAGGCAAGGCTTGAAAATAGAAAGTGTATAATCTTTCACTGGATATAGCAGTCATTGTCTTTCTCATGGAACATAAGACTAGTACACTCCACGTGAATAGAATATTGCTGTACGATTGGTGAAAAATGAATGATGTTATGGATAGTAGATCTTCCCAGTCCATGATGGTCCACTTTCAGTTCATCCCATCACTTCCACCGATGGTAAATATGTACCTAATATATGCCATATTTGATGTGTTTCGACCCTGTAACAAAAGAAAATGCAATCAATGTTACAATCAGTTATTCCTGTAAGTCTGTGCCAGACTATGTACAAAAAGTTGCAATCAATCGTAGGTATTAATAAAAGCATTTTGTGTTGCAGGACCCTGTTTACCTGTATCTATAAATCCCACTGCAATCATTATAAAAATGCAAAGCATGGTTACTGTGCAGTGGGAGACGTGCTAGCTCAGTTGGTAGAGTGGGGGTTTCGGATTCCGGTGACCGGGGTTCGGGTCCCGCTTGGTGCGTTATTGCACTTTGGTAAGGCATTTATCCTCATTACCAGGTCCCTTGGAGAGGACCTTAAGCCGTCGGTCCTCTGGTTCCTTGTTTACAAGCATTTATGCTTTAGCAATCAGGCATAAAATTCCACCCCATCATTGACACCATGTTCGAGAAGTAGTCTGTTTTCGAAATTTCTAATGAAAATCGTGCATTTGATTATGCAAATGATAATTTGCTAAATCAGATTAGCCTGTATCCATATCATGATTTCCATTTTGCTGATTTGTCTCCTTAGGAAAGCTAGTATGGAGAAATGCGTCATGGCTGCAGCCAAGCTGATAGCGCCCTCTATAGAGCAGAGTTTCTCCGCAGGGTATGATTGGTGTGTTGACTGTGTCAAGCAGTCCAACTACATCGACCTTGCCAACGACCTTGAGATCAACAAGGCCCTAATGTACCTCAAGCAGAAGGAATTCAATCAGGTATACATTGATGCAGGCCGGAAATTTCAATTGACTCTCAAAGCAACAAGGATTCCACTTTTCAGGTTAAAGCCTGAATTTGGGCCCAAGAAACTTTTTTCATAGGCCACAGATAAAACTTTTTTCAGGGGGGGGGGGTGTTCAGAGTGACTTATTTTAGATGATTTCAAGTCTTTCTTATGAATTCTCAGTGGCATCCCTGATTTAGATGAGCCAGTTCATGGTTACAGTCTATAACAAATGTGCCAATGAATGTTATTTAATTTACAAGTTGTCAACCTGTAGAGATAAACAGTGAATTTTTGCTCAGTCATATATTCAAAGCATTTGTTTATTCACTGGTAAAAGTTTTTTGCTCAAGATGGCAAACATATCGAGTTGTTACAAGTCAGTGTTGTCTTATGTCAAGACCAAACAATATGTTAGTCCACAAGTCTGTGGAATGCTTATTTTCCTTTTATGTATTCAATATACATGTATATCAATGGGACATTGTACCAAAGATTTCATTGTATGCTATCTTTTTCTTCTCATTGCATTGACAAATCCTTCTTTTTTTTGGTCGAATTTCTGTAATAGGCTGTAGAGGTTCTGAAGACGTTTGAGAAAAAGGAGTCCAAGTGCGCCGCCGTGGCCGCAGTCAACCTGTCCTTCATCTACTTCCTACAAGGCGATGTAGCTATGGCTGAGAAGTACGCAGAGGTTGCGATGACAGCAGATAGATACAATCCTCCAGGTATGTGGGCATCAGATGAGGGGTGGGATGGGGTGGGGTGAGGGTGAGGTGAGGGTGTATCACAGCTGGCTGATTTTTGTACAGTAAAGCCCAGCGCACACTATGCGATCCGATGCGACACGATTTTCTAATAAATCGCATTTTGCTTTAAATGTGAAGGTTCCAAGAAGTAAACTTATTTTATGTGACGTTTTTATAAACTTTTCTGTAGTTTCCAATTTTCTCTGATACTATTTGTCATTCTTGTACATACTGTATATATATCATCTTTTTTTATGCTGAGAAAATAAATAAATTGAACTGAACTGAACTGAACATTGTGTTTGGAATAATAAAATAATAATTTTGCTTTGCGACAAGTACTATGGTCAAAGTAAAGTCCAAATCGGCTTCAAGTTGCAGCTGATGATGACATCATTGCGCTTTTAAATTGAATTTGCTTTTGTTCCTTCAGGGAGGTACGAACTAGACTGAATTTCGATTTCAGCAGTCCTTACCACTATTCTGAACTCTGATCGCTAAGATTTCATCGGCTGGAATGTTCATCTCAAATGTTATTACAATTTCTTTGAAATTCAGATCGCATAGTGTGCGCCGGGCTTAACATAGGGAACATTCAGCGATAGTGCTGGTCGATATTTGATTTCAATGTTAGTCAGTCATCGCCTGCAAAATATTGCCGATAATACCATAGATTTCCAAGTCGAAGATTGATTGTAAATGTTCATAATGATCTGCAATTCCATGAGATTAGGGAAGGTGGAAACGGAAGTAAGACTTTCTTAAGTGCTTGTTAATGAAAAACAGGCATTCGGGTGCCAACTTACAAAGTTATACAGAGCAGCATTTGTGGTCAATGAATAGTAATTAACTTTTTATAATTGACAATATTTTGGGCATATTGCATTACCAAGATATATCAACATAATCGTATACCCATTATCAAATATTTATCGCCCAGCAATATTCAGCTGTGCAGATGTTTGTTATAAAGAGCTGTTGTTCAAAATTGAATGCTATATGAATAGTTTATTGAAATGAACAATTTGTATAGACTCTACTATGCACTGATGGTACCAGTGTTAATTGTTCACTTACGGGAAGATACCAACTGATGTCAACAGTTGATTAGACTTACTATACTCTGATAGTAACATTTTTTATTGTTCACTTACTGGATGAAACTGGTGTTTAAAGTTGATTGGACTTTACTTTGCACCGATGTTACCAGTGCTAATTGTTCACTTATTGGATGATACCAGTGTTAAAAGTTGTATAGATTTTACTATGCACTGATGGTTACGGTTTTCACTGTTTATTTTTCGTCTTGAAGCCTTGGTGAATAAAGGTAACTGTGTGTATGTCCAGGGAGATCTTGAGAAGGCCAAGGAATGTTATCAGGAAGCACTCAGAACAGAAGCGTCCTGCACAGAAGCTCTGTATAATCTAGGTCGGTATATAAATGTGATATTGACTTGCCATTAGGGGAATATTAGATATATTGACCCACAAGAGAATATTGTTCTGAGTCTTATGGCAAGGGCAATATATTTCTTTAAAGGGCAACATTTCCTATGTTTCCCAAAGTAGAGCCAGTCAATATAGTTTTGCAAAGATTAAAAATAGCTGTTACAAGAACTGCAATAGTTTGATGAATATCTATTGTCCACTATCGTCTCACATTTTCACTAAAATTTGAATACATGTCCAATGGTTACTATAGACTCAGGATTTTCAAACTACAAATATTATGTACCGATATCATACATCAAAATTATTTTCATTTAAATATTAACCAAGGACACTTTGACATCATTTAGTCACTGTAATCCAGGTCATGCGACCAACAAGCTTTGTTTTGATATATTTCTAATCTCATATTTACTCTCTTTAGGTACTTCACCTATCAGAAAGAAATGTGATGAAACCTGCATGAATTGAGGGTAATTTCTTTGTGTAATGAATTAGCATATGTTTATCATTTTTCAGGTCTCGTCAACAAGAAGCTTGGTCATCTAGAGCCAGCGTTGGATTGTTTCCTCAAACTCCATGCCATACTCAGAAACAACGCTCAAGTGATATTCCAGATAGCATCAATGTATCCTTGATAAATAACACTTTTTTGTAATATTTCAAGCTGTTTATGGGATAATTTGATAGTATTCATTTGGAATTTTTTTTTTTTTTACAAAGTGTGCAATTTGATAATTAGTTATAGATACAGAAATTATGTTCTGATTATTTCATATTCAATTTTATATCATTTATTTCCATATTCTGTTCAACATTTAAACATACTAGATACAAACAAAAGTTGACTCTTAAATGATAAAATCAGATAGCAATAAGCAGCAAGTAATATAAAAAAAAAAACTGACTCCTTACAAAAAGTGTAAATGAGAAATATACTACAGGTTCCCTTTTCACAAAGACTAATAAGGTAAACTTGCCATTGTGGTAACTAGCATGGGAACAAGTTTCAGCAACCAATAAAAATGAAGTTTCCATGGTATTGCCATAATTGTGAAGATTCCATAATTGTAAGTCCTTATGAAATGGGCCTGTGATCTAGCTGTTCCGGGGGGGGGGGGGGGGGCATACATTTTGACTGTGCAGTGAGAATCCATCAAAGTGTAGTTAAGCATAGAGTCAAACCATGATTTGGTCTTAGCCAATCAACTTGCAGAATTTAAATAGCTTTCAATTGATCATTGATAACAAGATTAATGTAACGGGTCCCTCCCTTTCACTTAAAGTTCGAGTCAAGTTCCTTGACCTTATTTTACGATGTATAGCTATGAGATGTTAGAAGATATCCCTCAAGCCAGTGAATGGTTCATGCAGCTGATAGGCATCGTACCAACTGATCCGGGTATCCTCTCTAGAATGGGAGAGCTCTATGACAATGAGGGCGACAAATCACAAGCATACCAGTACCATTTTGAGGTTAGTATCCATTGAAACTGACATACATTGGGGTCATGCCTGTTTCAGCGCTGTGGTCGCAACAGGTGGTGGCACCACTAGGCCCCATTTTGGTTATCACCTCACAATAGCAATAGATGGGAATTCACAAATGTTAGGGATATATTTTTATTTTCTTAAATTGTTTCTTGATGAATGGTAGAGCAGGGAAGGGAGAAAGGAAAGTTAGACTCTCATCGGTGCTTGTCCATGAAAGCGGGTGTTTGGGTACCAACTTACAAAGTTCTGAGTAGGTTTAATGCAATACAGAGCAGCATTTGTGGTCAATAAACAGTCATGAACTTTTCATAATTGACAATATTTTGGGCATATCGTCTTACTGCGATTTTTCAGAATGATCATAAAACCATATTGGAATATTTTATTAGAAATAAAATTTGTTTTGTATACATGTAAAGTACACTCTAAATCCTGTTTTGTCAGCACTCACTGCTCTGACTAGCTTAGTAGCTTCCTATGGGGGCTGGTGCCCTTATTTGCTAGATCTCTGTGAGTACTGAGCTGACCTGGCTTGCCCATTAAATTGTCAGTGAATGGAGCAGCAAGCAGGAGGGCACCAGGCCCCATCAGGATGTAGCTAGGAATTCCAGTGGGTGATGCAAAACTGTACTTGAAGTATTAAGAGCTCTTTGTTGACTTAAGCCATTTGTTGTTGTTATATGTATTTATGTATATCTAAAGGAACTGTTGCTGCGCAAGCGCCATTAGCGTTTCTGGACGGTGTATGGGCTTGATACGACATCACCATTAATATTATTATTCAATACTTTTTCAGTGTCGCATAATTTGAATAATATCATTCAGCACAAATTCATAATGCTCATTTTCTCCCACACAGTCATTCCGTTATTACCCGTCCAACATTGAGATCATCGAGTGGTTAGGGGCGTACTTCATCGACTCTCAGTTCGTGGAGAAGGCCATTCATTACTTTGAGAGGGCGGCGGTCATCCAACCCAATCAGGTCAAGTGGCAGCTGATGATTGCCAGCTGCCATAGAAGAAGCGGTAAGAATATTAATCCATTGCTTATCAGAACCAGGTGATCCCTGTACAAAGCGTAGGGGAATTACAGAATTCAGTAGTCTAAAGGTTAACAGTGATAGTTTTGTTGTTTAGTACTTGTTAACTTCACTGCCATTTAGTCTTCTTAGAACTGCGGCCCTGCCAACGGTGCCAATGATCTCTGAGCATAATGGAGGAGGAGTTCAAAAGAGAGAGAGAGAGAGATGTTGTTAGAAGATACCTTTACATACATATTTATACAGGAAATGGCAAGCCCAGCAACATTTATGTGTAATAGGTTGATAGGTTGTAGGGCAACAAGAGCAAATGTCTACTTTTCTGTGCAGCCTGGTTGAAATATGCCAGAGCCAGTCAGATTCTATAGAAGCATATGGGAATATGATGTGGTTGCGTGCAAAACTCTATTTTATGTAAGCTTTATAGTGTGCATCTATTTACAGAAAAGATGCTTTTGATTGCCATAATATGTCTCAGAAATAGAAGGGGGAAAACATTAGTGTGTTGACGGGTTGTGTAATAAAAACCCATAAGGACTAAATCTTACAAAGGTCAAACTTTGGTAGGAAAATGCCCTGAAAGAATGTTTCACACAGTAACAGTTTGGTTTCTAACTCATTCCTTCCTAAAGGATATAATATATAGTATGCTAATGATGAAGCATAGGAGAAAAGATTCTGATATCATCATTGTAAAATATTAATCTCTCATTCATATACATCAAACAAATTAGATTAAGGTATTATGTTTTAACATTATTTGTCCCAATGTAAATCATGAATGATGAACACAAGGATGATTTGTTCAATAAGACAGTGTTTTATTTCTCTTTCTAAAACAGGAAACTATCAGCAAGCCTTGGAAACCTACAAGAAGATTCATAAAAAGTTCCCTGATAATGTAGAATGTAAGTGAAACTTTAGTCACTTCCCCATAAAAAGTATCATAGATTGTGAATAATCACTTGGAAAAGGTAGCAGTGAAGCTATATTCAAAGTAGGAAAGATTCATGATAATACACCACCGTAGGTACAGTTAGTTATCTTCCATGCATAGTGGAAATTGTCTTTAGAGACCACCTAAGGGAGAGAAGAGAAACAGTCTTCATGAACAGGTAGTGTCTACAGGTTCATTTAATACATGTTTCAATGGGGAATACTTATTGAAAACAAAGTTTGTTGTCAGCCCTTCTATACAGGTGATCATAAAAGCAGCTTTTTATGGAGATTTTGAAAAATTTCCTTTAATAGCCAAGGACTGACGCTTTGGTTTCTCACGACAATATTGTATAATCTTGCATGGGCGGAAATCTGTCTCCAAAGGTACGGGGGATTGGAAGGCAAAAAAAAGGTTTTCGCCTAAAATGTATAGAGGTCATTTAGTCCAAAATACATGTATTATTTCTATTGTGAATGATCTATTTTTCTCCATCATAAAAGACAAAAAATAGTAGGGGGACATTTGATATTGTGTCCCCCTACTATTTTGTGCAGGGGGGACGCGTCCCCCCTGTGATTTTTGCCCATGTAATCTTGCTAACATGTAAGTCCGGATGAAACTTATCAGTGATGATAAATAGTCGATCCAATCTGTCTCTGAGACTGATTTTTGTAAGTGGATTCTATGTTATTAGTCTACTATTTTTTGTTTCAGGTTTGAAGTTCTTAGTACGTCTTTGCTCTGATCTTGGACTGAAGGATGCCCAAACATACGCAACCAAGCTGAAGAAAGCAGAGAAAACTAAAGAACTCAGAGAACAGGTTTGATAAAAAATCATTTCTCTCTTACATTTGTTAATTTCTCTATTAATATGTTTTTGTAGGAAAATTTTATCCACTTTTTATTTCTAATTTATTTAAATCCATATTTGGATTGTCAGGGGGGAGGTGACAGCTGTGTAATCTGCTCTCAAGGATTTGCTAATTAAACCTTTACCAAATTTCCCATGATCAGAAAGCAATAACATATATAGTGAAATTGTATATCAAGAGCCGCACAATGAATAAAAGTCTTTATGGTGGGCTTAATAGACAGGTGGTGCTTTTTTACAGGTGGTCATTAAAAACAGTTTGACTGTATTGTTGTACAGAAGGGTTGTGGTAATTTTGGGGCTTTGCTAAATGTATTAATATGGCCTATCAAGATTGTCACATAGAACTGAAATGATAGCTGGTGGGTGTCTTATAAAGCTGTTCATAATTATGAAAGACTTTATGAGAGACAGGTGATCCTTTCTTGAGGTAAATTATGCGTACCAAATTTTTTTTGTGTAGATTAAGCTCTTTAGAAAGGATCACCAGCTGTTCATACAGATACTTGTAACTTACAAACAGCTTTATGAAACACCCACCTGGATACATAATTAATACATTCGAACAGCCAATGATAACGTACTAAATGGAAAATCTATTTTTTTTTTGTTTCAGAGGGCCACCAGTGGTAACAGACGCGGTAGCGGTCGTGGTGTACGGCAAGGAAGCGCAGGTCAGTTATTTCATTGTACACAAATGCATCTTTCATAATCATGTTTATGAATTACACTTTAATCTATACACTCAACACATTAATATCTCATCTCATATTTCAGTAATTGATGTGATTAATAAGAATAGCAATACCCAAGGGGACGATATACCTGTCACTTTTTCAAAGTCATATGTTTGGTAATATAATTAACATTCATCCACTTTACAAATATATAAGAATCGATTGCTGTGTTTGTTGTATGATATATACCCCATATTGACATTTGGTTTAATTATGTATTTGATTTGATTGTTGGCCATTTATTAACTGAGAGCTTGATTCAGTGACTCCATCTTCAGATTAATTCATATGATAATTATTAATTGTTTATCGGAGGGGGGGTGGATACATAAACACAACTGAAAAATTAAGCCCCAGATCCACTTGAGGACGTACCGGTAGAAAATTTGTTGGTCATATCTCAGCTTAAAATTTAATCACCTTAAATTCATAATATTATGAAATACAATGAGATATTATTAGGGACAAATATGATAAACATAAGAATTGAAAAATGAATGATTAGTTTTATGTGAATTTTAAAGTGACTCAAAGTTTGTGTTACTTATTTTATGATTTGCAAGAAAAAAATTATTATTCTCATTCGGTAAACAATTTTGCTGCTTGTGTCAGTCAAAGTAGTCTTTAATTTAATCTAAAGGGTTTTTTAAACCAGTAATATCCTTTTTCTTCGAGCTGGAGCATGGACATTTTGCATCTAAATCATAAATATTGAACTGTTCAATTCACAACATCCGTTATTTTATTGATCTCATAAGGCTAATTTCCTATCAAAATTCATATTGATAATTAAGCATGTGCTCCTAAAAATACATACAATTAAGTAATTTCAATTTCCATGAATTATATTCAATTTTCTTTCATTCTTTGTTTAATTTTTGCTGCTATTATATAGACATCAGAGGTGAGAATTGGCATGGTTTTGAAAAAGAACTGGAAATATGCACAAAACATTTCATTTCCATGGTTATATTTCTCTATAATTGTTTTATTTGGCACAGTAGCACATTTTGAAGTTTGAAGATGATTTTGTTTTTGGTTGGGGAATTTTTATTTTTATTTTTTACTACAAAAGTAAGTGTCTTCTTTATATATACTGTGTATATATATATTTTTTTTTTTTCTTTGGGTAACTTGGAATTAGCACTTGTGAGGCAGTATGAATCACATGACAGTTTTCTTTATTTTTTATGGTTTTATGTACAGGAACAATTAATGTATTACTAACACTATGCACACATGTGTTTTATCCTGAATTTCATTTTTTTTTTCAAATTCACAATTTATATAGATGATTGATAAAAATTCAAACCACCTTTCATCAATATAACAAAAATTCTTAAAATTTTGTTTCCAGCAATCCACTTTAACGCACCATTCCAATCACCTTAATGCAGTTTCAACTTTATTCAATCAAAGTAGAGTACTCACAAAAATAATGTCGCTACCTTAACTTGACAAGTTTTCATGGGGCTTTTCAACGGTGATAACTCACTCAAAACTATAACAAGCAACTGAAATCATTGCATCTGATGAGCTGAGAGTGAATTTGATTTTGACAGTCACCAACAAGATGTTTGATGAAAAGCTGTCCTTGGGGGCTGTTTTATTAAGCTGTTTACAATTTCGTAGTTCTTAATGAGATCCTCAATCATGTCAAATCAAAATGGCCAGAGTCAAAATATGATCTTTGTAGATTGAAATTCTTGTCGTAAGCAAACATCTCAATGCAAAGTTTATGACTTGTTGAAAATTGATGAGGGTTATTAGGAGATTCACTCCCACACATGAATAAAATAGGCTCATTTTAATTCCAGTCGTTTGTAAAATCATGCATAACCTTCACCACCTTGGAATCTATCACAGATACAACATTTGCCTTGTCATTAAAGGAGAATGAAATTCTTGGAGCAAGTTAGCTTTTGTGAAAGCAGAAAAATCAAAGAATAAGATCAACAAAAGTTTGAGTAAAATAGGACTAGCAATAGAAGAGTTATGAGCATTTGAATGTCGAGATCACTAATGCTATGGAGATCCTCCCATTGGCAATGCGACCAAGATCTATGATGTCACAGATGAACAACTCTCTCCTTTTGGACACTGAAAATATACCCCAAAACTTCTCTTTTTGCTCATTCTAATCATATGACAAACGATTCATCAATGATATAATGTTGTGAAACCTCTGAACTTGTCCTCTCATAAAGAGGCCACCTCACCTTGTGATAGACTCTATAAAAGTGAGAATATAAGTGAAATAAGTACTAAAGTAATGAGGGAGTTGTACGTGTGTGACATCACAGATCTTGGTCGCATTGCCAATAGGAGGATCTACATGGCATTAGTGATCTCATTATTCAAATGCTCATAACTTTCTTATTATTCATTCAATCTTCCTCAAACTTTCAACAATATGTTTCTTTGATTTTTGTCTCACCTGCATAGCAGAGTGAGACTATAGGCGCCGCTTTTCCGACGGCGGCGGCGACGGCGGCGGCGGCGTCAACACCAAATCTTAACCTGAGGTTAAGTTTTTGAAATGACAGCATAACTTAGAAAGTATATGGACCTAGTTCATGAAACTTGGCCATAAGGTTAATCAAGTATTACTGAACATCCTGCCTGAGTTTCATGTCACATGACCAAGGTCAAAGGTCATTTAGGGTCAATGAACTTAGACCATGTTGGGGGAATCAACATCAAAATCTTAACCTAAGGTTAAGTTTTTGAAATGTCATCATGGCCCTGTTGCATAAAAATTTATGTCATAATGACATAAATTTTGATCATGACATAAAATCATGCATAGCTTATGCCGTTGACATAAATTTCGTTGCATAAAAATATTTATGTATTGTTTTAGCTTATGACGTGAATTAATCATCATTACATAAACTGAATAGTCATGAACGAGCCTGTTGACATAAACTTTGCATAAGTCGTCATTTTTCAGCCACAGCAAGTTCTTGCGAAAAAGGGTCATCGGCTTCCCATTTTGACGGGATAGAGGCATATTTTGGTATGTATCTAATTTTCACTGTTATATATCATAGATAATAGATATATCTCACGTTCTGACTAAAAATTAAAGTTTCTAAGTATTAAGAGATATTTTAAATGAATTATCATCGCCGTCAATTTTATGCAATGATTGCTTGTAAACTCTCCGGCTGCTTTTAGCCGTACAACGCCGGCAGTGCTAGCCGGAGGTTCCGGCGTCTGACGCAGACAAAAAATGCATGGAATCAACACCGTCAGAAAACAGTTTTAAATAATCTTCACGACATTGGACATTGTTTTTAAGGTTCTTGTGTCGGATGGACATGAATAATGCGTGGAATGAACACCGACAGAAAACAGTTTTGATTCATCTTCACGACATATTGGAGTTTTGGACATTGATTTTTAAGGTTTTTTTTTAGAGCACCCCCGCCCTTTCTGGAAAATTCTAATTATCTAAATCTAGTCAGTAGTCTTTCTAGAGTCTTAATTTTAACCTTAACAAGTTAGATCTAGTCTAGGCCTAGCATTAGATTCGACTAGACTAGACCCTCTAGTTAGGGCCTAGAGTCTATCCAGCTCTGTCACTCACTGACCGTCGCGTCAGAGCCAGGCCCTAGTCTAGACTTTCTAGCCCTCAGTCAGTTAGTGTTAGTGTTAGTAACTAAGAGTAAGACAAACTAAGTAAGAATAAGTTAGGGCCTAGCCCAGACCTATATAAGTTATAACAGAGCCTATGTTAGGAGATTTAAAAAAAAATTAGGCTAGAGAGTAGAGCCTAGTAGGTATGGCCTACCTCAAGCGAGGGTTCGTATAGGCTCCACTATAGATAGTATACTTCACTACCGCTACCGTCCGCTCCACTAGTATCAGATAGGTGGAGCGGAGGGTAGCGGTAGTGAAGTGTATTCGAGCCTATATACGAGCCCTCGCCTGAGGTAGGCAGGGCCAGGCCCTAGCTATATTAGCTATATTAGCTTGGCCCCTTTTAAGTTCTAGTCTAGATCTTCAGTAGTCAGTAGATCTATTCTGATCTAGTTTTCTATCTAGGGTCTAAGTTAGACTTAGACTAGTCACTAGACCTCCCAGGTCTAGATCTAGATCGAAGAAATTTAAATTTGTCTTGGTGAGCTGAGCTGGCCCTACCAATTGTACCATTGTATTACTACTTTACTAGATCTACATGTAGGCCTACCCCGGTTTGGGCCTTGGTTCTAGCCAGGGAATGAGGTGGTGCAGACCTGGACCGGGTCTGGCCTGGGTTCCTTCCATTCATGCTTTTATTATAGATCAAAATCGAGACCTAATTCGGTACCCAATCTAGTTTAGCAATACAAGAGATCTGAAATAGATCTAGCTCATACAGAACGAGCGATCGCTTGTAATTTATTTGTATATTCTAGGGCCCAAAATTGAAACTGTCTTTACATCAATAGTAAGCTAATCATTTGTAGGGCCTATCTATCATAGATTATCTAACATTATAGATCTACGAGAACTACAAATGTTACTGTAGATCCATTCTATGTCTAATCTTTAGCCTGGCTTCTTAACTCTGATATCAAAATTCAAATAGTCTAGTACTGTAGGTTCTAACTTAGACCTTTGGGAGGCGGGGCCTCCACTGCGTACGCTAAGGTGGTGGAGCCCCCTGGGTTTTTGATAGAGCTATGGAATAGGGTAGTCTAGCTCTAATATTGTTTTCTAATGCCAGGGGTAGAGGCCTAGATCTAGTCAAGATTCATCAGTTGGTAGATGTGCACTGCAATAACATGTAGAGTATAAGACCCTATGAGCGAGTTGGGGGGGGGGGTCCTCTCCGTTAAGAAAAAAAAAGAAAAAAAAAGTGATTGGTGTGTAATAAAGGTGATAAAAAAAAAAACCCTCTGTTCAAGACTGGAGACTACTGAACAGGAAGGGAAAGAAGGGGGGGGGGAGAATTACACACTGAACTAATTAAGTTAAACACTAAACTGAAAAGACATGTAATTTCACAAAAAAACTTGTCTGGTGAGACTGATGACTACATTGTATGTTGATATCTAATATAGATATTAATGTACATCTTCGATTGATATTTTGGACTTCCAATTTTTAACAAAAGCAATAAGTTAAACATGCAGTCAACAACAAAAAATAGATCTACATGTATGTATCCTCTGTGTTGTCTGATTTGAATATATTCTCTGCGAGCTGGCTGCTGGCCTGTAGACAAGCTACCTGTTTGATAAGTTTAATACACTTCTGAAGTTCTGAGGATAAAGTGCACATTTTAGTTCTTTGATTTGTTTAACAGGTTAAAAACCTTATCAAATGCCTTTTCTATTAATTTTAAACCAATGCACAAGTAATATGCTTGGAGAAAAGTCCTTTCCATTACCGGTAACTACAAGATTTGGTTTCTGATCTGTGGATAAAATAACCATGATAATTGAAATTCTCTTGGTGACTGTTATCAAGAATTTTTTGTACTATATTCTATTTCTTTTACCTATTTACTCTAAAGAGGATTTTTTAGATAAATCATTAAAGGGGTGCTTTTTTTTTGAAAAAAAACATTGGCAATTTGAATTTTTTTAAATCCCTAATTTTTGTATAAATAATAAAATTATAAGGCCTACAATTTTCTTACCTATCAAAACCTATCTTCATTAGAAGTATTCATATATTGCGTGTGTAAATCAATTTTCTAACATATTTTTCTAACAGAAAAAAGGAATTTGAAGCCTAAATGAAACACTTGTACTCTCCTTGCAATATTGCACCCTAAGTGATAAAAGGTGCAAAAATTGACCATGTCATTATTGTTTGCACCCAGAAATGTTTGTTTGCACAATAAACGGGGCAACATTTTACCTTTTAAGGTGCATAATAGTATTACTTAAACATTAAAAATGTTCAAATCTATTAACCTTAATTACATGGTTCAAATCTGCTACACCCATAAAGGTGCACAAATGAGCATAATTGCTCTTATTGGCACTCCTTATTGTACCAACCCCTAAGGTTCAAATTTGAACCTTCTTAGTGTTTTCATCAAACCATTTCAAGGTTGAATGACTCCTTATTTGCCTTTGATTTGTATTCTCAATGCACTCATGGATATAATTCATTTTTACACAGTTCTGAAAATAGCCAGTGAAACTCTCCCAACACCCCTGTCAAATTATATTTGACAAAATCTGTAATGATTAAAATATTTTTTAAAGAAGGGACTTCAGTTGTTTATACAAAATGTAAATATGAATTCATCTCATCTGTTACTCTTAAAAATTTGGTATTCACTTTCCTAACAGTTGAACCACACAAACGATGAGAAGAGGTAGAAATAAAGAGGGGGATTGCAACTGGAAGGAGATGGAAGTCCACACACTCTGCCACTGTGTGCCATTGAACAAGAAATCTCTTTTAGTATGAAGGTGAGTTTTTATATAAAGTTGTGTTTATTAAATATTCTACTTGTAAATACAAGTATACTGTACGGTAATATTTATTCTAATTTATTTTATTGTTCTTAAGAGCGGTTGTAAATGCGATGTACTGTTATATATTATTAATTTACAAATATGAATCTCTTTTACAATTCATCCACATCTTGTAATAATTTCATCTTAAATTTACTCACAAAAATGGATGGTATCAATCTCATGATTTTTTTTAGAAAGTCAAGTTTCAATTGACAACTGAGCCCTCTTAATATTTCAATTAATGACAATATAATTATGGAATGCATTCTCAAAAATATGTAAGAGCAAAAACAATGTAACACGTCAAAATTAAAACAAAATGTAGGAAGACTATTGGATCCATACTATTGTAACAATTATTATCCACTTAACTTTTGCAAGAGATTCAGATTCAGTTGATTTATATTTTTTATTAGAATCTCAACAAAGAGACTAACAATGTGAGCTTACAAGCATAAACACAATATAAGTGCATTTAAGAATAAAATAGTGGTAGGAGTAGAAGGGAGAGGTGGCAAGTTGATAAATAAACATGACCTTGACCTCAATTTTGTGTTGTATTTTTTCGCCACATATGAACATTTTCTCCAATGACTTGATTGAAATGAAATATATTCTTACAACCATGTAAGGGTATAAAAAATAATATTCGGAGACTATTAACCCATTTTTTATTTTACTTTATATATATTTTTTATTTAAGCCTGGGATTGCAATCTCAAAAGGCTCTTTCATAATCTTGAAGATATACATCATGCATGTACATGTATGTGAACACTCTACTATTATCAAGTTGAGTTGCTAAAGTTGTTTTCACTGAATCTTCTTATTTCAGATTGTTCAAGAGACAAGACTAATGAAGACGTGACGTCATGGACCTGGTTGCACATGGCAAGTGAACTATCTGACTGTACCCTGAAGTATTCTCTTTAAGATTTGAAAATTAACAAAAGTACTAATTTTCATTTTTTCAGAGATAATAATCATTATATTGACATTGTGGATATCTTTTTATGATTGTTATCATAAAATTATTATGTTAATGATGATAGGTCATAATAATACAAATGAATAATAAGTAGAAAAGAAGACAACCAAAAAGGAGGAGGAAAAGAAGAAGATGAAGAAGAAAAAGAAGAGGAGGAGTGGAAGAGGAGAAAAGGAGAAGAAGAATAAATAACATCACTGTGAGTTCCTCTTCATGATATTACATAAATTTTTGTCTCTTTTAAATGGAAATATTTATTAAGCATAAAAATAGGATTTAGTTATTCTTGTTTTTTAAGATGTATTATTATGTATCATGTTTGTAGTTGTACACTTGATTGAGGTACATGTATTGTATTCATTTAGGATATAACTATGTTTTATTTGAATCCATGTACCTCTTTAAATCATATTTATACAGTCATGATTAAAGGACATGGGAAAGGTAACAAGATTGCATTGTTTTACAAATTTTACTGTGTATTTATTTTAAAAGTAATAAATTTACATAAAATGTCATTCTTTTTGTTTCATCTCTTTGTTCGTTTTTTTATTGAATCGGGATGGGGTGGGGTGTGGTTAAAATATGATTTGCCCCTCAGAACACACTTGTTTCCCTACTAGAAATAGTAATTAATATTTGTAGAAAATTGTATGATTGTTTTTTTATGAACTCTGAATATTGTCCCATAAATTGTCAAATTAGGAAAATAATTGATTGAGATGAAGATTTGAAGTAGCAAGGGCGAGAAATTAAAAGGAAATTTCATATAAAAGTGAGAAAGATCCAGAGATGCAAAGATTATACTGTATAAGGAATAATGAGAGAGAAAGGGGGGGGGGGCGAGGTGAATTAGAATGGGAAAAGGGAAAGAAAAAGAACTATGAATGTGAAGGAGTCATTAACAGAGATAGATATATTGAGAATTGGAGAGATAAGTTCCGAGAATGATAGTGGGCCAATCTCAGAGGGAGGATGATAATGAAAGGGGAAAAGAGGATAAAGCATTTTTTTTTTGGGGGGGGGATTACATTTGATGAGAGAGAGATAGAAAGAAAATGGCCAGGTGCTCAAAGATGAAAAAATATAAATGATGGGTGACAGAGGTATGGATCAAGGGATATAGGTGGCATGAACGTGTCCCAATTTAGGCACAAAGCTGTGATGAGTAGTGGTCCCTCATGTTCACTCCTCTTGGAATTTGGACAATAAGTGGGCATTTTTTTAAAGTCCCCCCCCCCCCCTAACTCGCTCTATCTCCAATTGCCAGTTTTGGGCAAGAAAACCCCCCCCTTTTTTTTTTATCTTGGCAAAAAACCCAAACCATCTGATTAGACCTTTGGTCGGAAATGAGGAACATTTTTATTTAGGCCTATTTATTTATTTTTTCTGTCCAATATTTTCTTGACGAAATTGCTCCATTGTGCTTCCAAATTCGTTACCCTCGCCTAAACTGCACTGGCAAGAGGGTTCCATGACACGCTTATAAAATAGACAATTGAAATTATAAAGAAATACAAAATAATGAATAAATTATTACAGGGATATATGCATGGTTGTCAATCGGTGTTCATGGTTTGGAATTGACTGACAAATATTGTTCTCCGTGAAGGAGTTTTCTTTTAGTTTAGGGGATGGCTTTAGAAATTTAAATTTCTATAGGGCAGATATGGCGTAAAGGGCAAAAATTTCTAAAAACTGCGAGCGAGCAAAACTTTTGGGTAAATTAAACTAGAACTATCAATGAAGGTGATTAATACCCCTGCCCTACGCCGTTACCATGGCAAAAGTTTCCAACACATGGGGAAAAATATGTCTTGTCCATCTTTACCCAAGACCTACATGTATGTGTGAGCAAATCATGAGAATTACTGATGAAGTCGTTTGAACCACAAAATTTTTGCCTAATTTTTGACATATTATATAATGTTACCAAGGCAACACGATTTCCGACACATGCAAAAAAATGTCCTGTATATATCTTTACCTCGAGACCAATGCGTGAGCCAAATTTCATGAGAATTGGTTGAAAACTAATCAAGTAGTTGGAACCAATAGATTTTTACCCAATTTGGGGCTTATAATATGTTGTAACCATGGCAACACAACTTCCGACACACACAAAATATGTGTCTCTCACACCTTTACCTCTTAATGTGTGAACCAAATTTCAAGAGAATTGGTTGAAAATTGATGAAGAAATTAAAACTGAAAGTATTTTACAATTTTGTTGTCATATAATATGCCGTTACCATGGCAACATGATTTCTAACACTCAAAATAGGTTTTGGAGCTAGGGGAAGCAATCGCCATTCCAACCAACGCCAACACCGGACTTGAAGTCATCCAATTGATGTGTGTACCAAATTTCTTGTTTAATCACATTTGAATTAAGCACAAAAGGGGCGATTCTAGACTGAAAGTCAAAGTTATTATCATTATTTCGGGAGGGAGGGGTGGTGCTTGAAAAATATGTGACGTTGATATAAATTATGATATTATTCTAAGGAAAATGTCCTATCCTCAACGAAGTAAACAAATTAACTATTATGCTTAGGCCTAGTTTTGCTTATAAAAATAAGGGAAAGATTTATGATTGTTAGTTTTTCAAATATTGAAAGAATACATCATACGCTATCCAATGACACAAAAATTATTTCGAAACTCCAAGTAAAACTCAAAATATCTTCAAATTACAGAGGGCATAATTATAAAAAATAATCGTAAAATTACCCTTAAGTCACTTCTTGTGGAAAGCCGCCGTTTATGTCTTGATTTTAATCACGACATAAATTTATGTCATTCAAAGGGATTTATGTCATGATTTTATGTCGTGATTTATGACATAAAGCTTTATGCAACGGATTTATGTCAAGAGTTGTGTTTATGTCATGATTTATGCTGTATGACATAAATCGTAACATAAATCATGACATAAATCAATACATAAACTTTTTTGCAACAGGGCCCATAACTTAGAAAATATATGGACCTAGTTCATGAAACTTATACATAAGGTTAATCAAGTATCACTGAACATCCTGCATGAGTTTCACATCACATAACCAAGGTCAAAGGTCATTTAGGGTCAATGAACTTTGGCCGAATTGGGGGTATCTGTTGAATTACCATCATAACTTTGAAAGTTTATGGATCTGATTCATGAAACTTGGACATAATAGTAATCAAGTATTACTGAACATCCTGTGCAAGTTTCAGGTCACATGATCAAGGTCAAATGTCATTTAGGGTCAATGAACTTTGGCCAAATTGGGGTATTTGTTGAATTACAGCCATAAATTTGAAAGTGTGTTGGTCTAGTTCATAAAACTTGGACATAATAGTAATCAAGTATCACTGAACATCCTGTGCGAGTTTCAGGTCACATGATCAAGGTCAAAGGTCATGTAAGGTCAAAGAACTTTGGCCACGTTGGGGGTATTTGTTGAATTGCCATCATATCTCTATAAGTGTATTGGTCTAGTTCATAAAACGTGGAAATAAGAGTAACCAAGTATCACTGAACATCTTGTGCGAGTTATAGTAGTTTTCAAAATCAGCACTGCTGCTATATTGAATCGCGTGATGCAGGTGAGACGGCCAGAGGCATTCCACTTGTTCTCTTTGATATGGATTCAGCTGGTTTCAAGGGTTTCATTCTCCTTTAATCTTAGCACATTTAAACACTCCAAATCACAATTTTCACTAATTTCATACTGGCATCAGCATATACATTTCCCCCATTTATTGAATACCCATCTTCATAAGTGTTGAAATGATGAATCGTTGGCCCTGTTAGTTTGCACTCCTAAAATATAATGTTGTTTGTTTCCTCTGAATTGAAATCATTTCTATACCATATTGTGCTTATGGACATACTACCACCATACAAGTACATAATATATGTTTCGCATTAAAACTGCTTTATTGATACACTATAAGTTAATCAATTGCATGATTTATCCCTTGACATTTCACCTCACTATCATAAAATACACAGGTGATATTGCTAAATTTAGTGACTACTTTTTTCTTCTTGTACAAATTTTGTAGACCGAATCCATAACATACTGGTGTAGCATCGTAACACTAAGTGACATTTTATAGGACAATGTCATGCCATTTTTTTTTTTTGTAATTTGTGTTCAAAGTCAATGAAAGAAGAATCCCTCTCCTACCCCCCCCCCCCCCCCCATTTACATGACAATTTGATATTACAATAATAATATAGGTGATGCAATATTCACTTGGGCTTTACTTTTATTAAAAGATTGAGAGTCGAAGAGTGGAATCTGGCTCTGATCTCTTAATGAATTAAGATACATTGTCAGTTTATGATTTAATTACCACAGGAGGGGCGTTTCACAAAGATTTAAGTGTGAATTAAAGTCACTCACACTGCATTATTTTGTTCATTGATGAGATTACTGCTTTTTATCATGTGTGTGTTGACTTCGAAGCATGACTTTAAGCCACTCTTACCCCTATGTGAAATGCTCTCTTCTAAGTCATTATTTATCACTAGAGGGATTTGCACATGTACATGTAGTATAAACGAGCTAATGAATTCACCCACCCCTACCACCCACTAATCTGATAACCTTGTCACACGCTACCATTTAATGATACCCTCTGGAAAATGAGTTGGTATATTTGAAATTGAATTTGAATTGAATTTGAAATTGAAATCAAAATCAAAATTGAAATTAAAATTAGATTTGAATTTGAATTGTTTGAATTTTCAAGTCATGTAGTTGATTTATAGACGTACGTTTATGTACCGTAGATATGGACAGATGGCTTACTTAAACTTGACTAGCAATGTTCAAATTGAATCTGAGGCAGTCTAAGCACTGCCTGATGAAATATTATAAGATGGGGACAAATGGTAGAATGTGACAGGGTCTTAACATTAACACTTCACATCCCTTGCACTGGTTCTGTGTGTTGTTTCTTGGGTCAGGTTCAGAGCGAGTTGGTAGTGGCACGAGGAGGGGTCTGGAAGACGACCGCCTCGATAGCCCCGCTGGTAAGTTCACGTATGGGAGAACTAGTTGTGCTGTTTGTGATTATCATTATGACTGTACATTTCGCATAAAAAGCACCCCATGCTGTTTATGGTAATGTATTTTGTCGCTGAGCTGTTGAAAACTTTTATCTCAATTTTTTTTTTGATTAAAAAATTAAAAATTCAGACCTCAGCTCAGAAAAAGCTTTATTTTAGAGTTATGATATTAGTAATAACGTTATTTTGCATAAAAACAATTCTCTACTGGATAGGTCATAATTGCCATATTTCTAAGATAAAACTTTTTTGAGTTTTCCTCAATTTTTTCTTTAAATATGAGCTTTTAACAGCACAGCGACTATATACATAAATTAACATGAATTCTTCATGTGGTATATCTAAATGAGAAATGTGCCTGCAGGCTGCATTAGAGCAAATATACCGGTAGGTATTGTTATCAGTATATTTCATTACCTTGGCCAAATCTACCCGGCATTATTAACATGATTGCTTTCCATGAGAGCCGTTTGACTATATTCACTCTCGTCATTTGCTCAGCTTATGTAAATTAGAAATAGACAATTGACAGCAGTTCTTTCTGCTGAAATCCCATACTCCACCCCAGGGGTGGATCCATGATTTTTGGAAAGGGGGGGGGGGGCACATTTCCCGAGAATAAAATTGACAAGCCAAAAAAAAAAAGGGTTTCAACCAAAAATTAAGGGGATTTCGTCCATGAAAAATTTTAGACCTTGTTTGACAAGCAAAAAAAAAAAGCCTTCACTTTCAAAAGGGAGGGGGGCACACTTTTGTTTTTAACGGCATTTTTACATTACAAATTTTAATTGTGCCTCTCAAAAGGGGGGGGGGCATATGCCGATTGTGCCCTCCCCTGGATTCGCCAGTGCTCCACCCCCCCCCCCCACAAAAAAAGAAGATATATACTTTGTAGCTCACTGTCAAAATTTAAACGATGTTTACCTATTATCAATGCCTGCCTACTAGCAAAGCTTAAAAAAAAAATCCCCATTTTTTATTTCAATTTTCCTTTAATTATTGTTAATCTTTATTATTTGCAAATTGTCTAGCAGCAGTTTTAATCAAGTGCTGAAAATTCTTCTGCCAGGACTTGTCATCCATTTGATATTTTTGTCTATTTTTTATTTATATATTATATTATATTCATAAATTGAATGTCACCAATAGTTGTTCTTTTTATTTCAAATTGCAGCATTGACAATAATATGATAATACTGTCATTTAAAATGCTTGTATATCTGCATATCTCGTAAACATTACATTCCTAAATGCAAAGTTCATTTCCCCCTAATGAATTCTATAGTTATTGCATTGGTAATTTCTGATTGTAGCTTTTGTGCTCACTACATAAAATAAAATCTCTACATGACACTTCTATTTTCCACTCTAGTTTGGCTCAATCAACCCTTGTGTGCTGTACATTTAATGATAATATTTATTAACTTTTTATTGAATAGCCTATATTTTGTATTGACTGTTCTTGTAATTGATTGAAGTGATAGTTGTGTGCATCATCACTTAAAATGATATGAATGCCTGAAATGTCAAAAACGGAAATTATAACTTAGTTATTAATTATCAGCTCTGTGTTATCGCAGGGCTCGACATTAGCAGTGGCCCGGGGCAACCAAAAATGAGAGTCAGGCCACCAAAATTCTGTAAAAGCCCAAATTTGGTGGCCTGGTCAGGCTACTAAAGTCTTTATAAATTGTAATGTTTTCTATTGTTTTAGGGCCACCAAATTTGCTTGGCGGGCCACCAAGAATATGAAATTGATGATTTTGGTGGACCGATCGGGCCACCAAGAAAAAAAGTTAGTTTGGAGCCCTGGGTATGGATCCATTACTGTTGTTTCAGCTATATGAGATTCAGCACGATTGTCCCCTTCTGCTTTTTTCTTCCAAATGATAATTAATGCCAAAAATACTGAAAAGTTTTTAATGTAATTTATTCCCCAATGGCACAATCTAAGGATAGAAGTGTTTTATTTTTCAATACAATATATATAAAAAATGTAAATTCTTGAGCACTAAAAAATATGCTAGACGAGAATCCCCTGTTTATTGTTTTGGCTTTTGATGAAAAAATTGTGCAATGATTTTCTATAGGTGGCTTTTAATTAATATGATTCAATTCTATAAACATTTCTAAAACAGATTCAGGAAGAGGAGGTAGCGGAACCAGCAGTCGACAGAATAGCGGACGGTCAAGCGCTCGTCGTAGCAGTGGGAGGATGAGGGCAGCATTACCTGAATCGAGCGGCGTATATCAAGTAGAGGAACAGAATGTTGGTATGTAGTACATTGGAGTCTACTCCATAGACCTGTATTCACAAATGGGCATTTTGATAAGTTTTGTACATCAGACCCCCCCCCCCCCCATGAGGGACCGTCATGAGATGCTCTGTCTCTGTTTTGTAATTCATATGAAAACTTATAATGCTTTTAAGTTATCATGGCTGAGCGGTTCATGAAATGACCTACAAATTGATTTGAATAAAATATGGGATGGATGATTGGCTAATAATATTGCAGAAATTATTTGCACTATTATTACCTTAAAGGAGAATGAAACTCTTGGAGCAAGTTAGCTTTTGTGAAAGCAGAAAAATCAAAGAATAAGATCAACAAAAGTTTGAGTAAAATAGGACTAGCAATAGAAGAGTTATGAGCATTTCAATGTCGAGATCACTAATGCTATGGAGATCCTCCCATTGGCAATGCGACCAAGATCTATGATGTCACAGATGAACAACTCTCCCCTTTTGGACACTGAAAATATACCCCAAAACATCTCTTTTTGCTAATTCTAATCATATGACAAACGATTCATCAATGATATAATGTTGTGAAACCTCTGAACTTGTCCTCTCATAAAGAGAACACCTCACCTTGTGATAGACTCTATAAAAGTGAGAATATAAGTGATATAAGTACCAAAGTAATGAGGGAGTTGTACGTGTGTGACATCACAGATCTCGGTCGCATTGCCAATGTTAGGATCTACATGGCATTAGTGATCTCAATATTCAAATGCTCATAACTTTCTTATTATTCATTCAATCTTCCTCAAACTTTCAACAATATGTTTCTTAGATTTTTCTCTTTGATATGGATTCAGCTGGTTTCAAGGGTTTCATTCTCCTTTAATAATTAGATTTAATCAGGCTTACCTGCACTCATTGAATGCAAATACTCTATTACTGAGAAGGAGGAGGGGGGAGCAATTCATGAAAGTTGTCAGCGCTGCCAATTTCGATTAAATCCTCGGTTTTGATTGGCTCAGAGTCTCTGGTCTTTGACTGTTACTATGGTAACTGTCGGAGAAAGACAACTTGTCAGTGCTGACATCTTTCATGAACCGTCCCCTGGGGAGTATTCCAGATAGTGACTACTGCTTGCATACTTGATGTTTTTCATGTCTCCTGTAATTTGTCATCATGCTCTAATGGTCAATGAAAACATCACGATTGTACATTTCTACTTTACCACATGATCAGTATTGCAACCATATCATTGAATTAAAGTCTGAGGGTATAGTTTATACCATCATTTGAACTTTGACCTTTGACCTTCACATTTGTCTCACCTTCATTCCAGATGCCTCCTACATCGATCCCTTAGGCCCATCAGCGGAGAGGCCCAAGACAGCAGCGAGGAAAAGAGACGCTGAGGATGAGTTTGGTGATGAGGAGCTCGGTGATGACCTTCTCCCAGAATAAATATGAAGTCTAGTGTTCAGAGGAATATATGCATCATGAGAATGCCTGGGGTGATTCACAGACAGCTAAAATCAATTTTAAGTTCAATGAAATTGATTTTATGACTTTTGATTGGACTAAGACTAAAGCTTCAAGAACTGATTTTAGCTGATAGTAAAGCTCCCCCTAGTGTAATGAAACATCTGTACATTCAATATAGGATATATTTTACAGAATAAAATAATTTAATAAACTCACACAATCAATTGAGTTAATGATTCCATGGTGTGGAAAAATATATATCATTCAAATTCAGAACTCCATTGAGATTTTATCCTGTGATATATTTATAAGTATTTAGTATTGATTTAGATTTTGATGCTTATTATTTTTTCTGTGAATGTGCTCTAAATGTGATACCTCTTGTTTAAGTGTTTGTCAGCACTAAAATGATAAAGTCACTATGTCACCTTGATAATTACATAGTACATGTACAAGTAAAGTACACTCAATTCCGTCTAGTCATAGATTGCCATTTTATTTATTTAGTTCAGTCTTAATCACAATCAATACAATGGACAATGTTTGTTATGAAATGTGTAGACATGAGTACTTTAAGTTCACAATGCATGTTTAACATATGATCATATGAACTGATATAGGGTAAAAAACTGTTTCACGTTGCAACAGTTCTGCAGCAATTACAAGTCTTATATCAAATTATCAACTGTTTTGTAAGTTTCTCGGTAAATGACCTACCTTCTCTTCACAAAAGGGATATGAAATGCCTTTTATTTTGATACATTTGATGCAGAAGGGGGGGGGGGGTCAGCTTTGGCTCTATGTAAGTTTTTCACGTAAATTGAATTGATTTATGATGTATATTCCATAATTTGGAATAGTTACGGTATAAATTATTTTCAACTGTCTGCATTACAGACAGGAACTATGAACTATTAGCAAATGAAATTCTTTATATCAATATTGGGACATGGGCTTGCAAAGTTATTCATGAATTTATAAGTGAATTAATTAATCAAAAGCAATATGGGGTGAAGATACACGTGTGAGCAAGGTGAAAGTATGCAGATGTAGATCTTATTGAAAGAATACTTTGTGCCCAATTTTCATGGAAAGTTTGGAAAATGCAATATTGTTTACATACCAGGAAATCTGAAATCTTTGACTTTCTTATTAGTAAAAAGCTGTGTATTCATATCCAAATTTACTAACTTGACTCTCCCTTTATCGTAATGGACAAAATAATTTAAGGATTTTGATGTGTTTGTGTGATGTATAGCTAGAAGAGATATATCTTGATGAAATCCTGCTTTGTGATTTTAAATATGTATAAAAGAGATGTGAAAATTAAATATTATTACCAAGCATACATAAAATATTTTGTTCACATGTAGAGTTTTCATTTATTTTATCATCTCTTCTCTCCCTTTCTATCAATTTTACACTTGGCCAAATTTTACCCAGTCCATCTCTTTTTTTCTTCTCAACCTTCCTCCCCTATTTTTGTCTCTCTCTTTCTCTACCTTATTTTCACATAATTATATGGTGCAGTTGAATAGTGTATTTACAATGATGGTAATTTTGTAGTCATTGATTGCAAAATGACCAGTTATTGCATGTCATCATATGATATCATATTAGTGTCATCATGCAGTTATAAGGTGACTTTCTTGTGTATCTTTGTTTTGATTGGTTGTCATATTGTCATGAAAGATAACTTAGATGTAAGAGATTAGTGTGTCATGCTGTTGTCACTCACATGATGGGATTAAAATGATAAGGGGGCATGAGGGGTGTGATGAAAGGAACATGATAAGGATAAGAATTAGGAGTGTGATAATTGATGAGGATGACGGAGCTGAAGTGTGATGACAATCATAGAAATGATCATTATGATGATAACGAGTGTGATGATGATGCAATTAAGGAAGATGAGTGATGATGATTATCAGTGATGAGGAGAATGAGTGATTTTGTTGAGGAGGGTGATGATGAGGAGTTCAAAGTTGAGATAAATACAATGAGGAGGAACGCGATGACGTTATGATGAGAAAGATACTGAGGAGCGCGATGTTTATAAGAGTATATATAAATAGGATGAGGGAGTGTGATGATAATGATCAAGATGAGTTGATTGTGATGAGGATGAGAAGGAAGATGAAGAATGAGATGAGGACAAGGAGTGAGTGGGGAGTTGGGGACCTAAAATATTTCCGGATATGATCGTATTGAATGAGGTTTATATTCGGAGGAATTGACAGTCAAGAATATGTCCATAATCGAGGAGAACACACCGCACAGATGATTACATGCGGCTAACTTCAAAGTGCTGAAGTTAGCGCTTAAATATTGCCTGCCTGACGAAGCTCGAGCGAAGCAGTGAATCCAAACCCGCTCTAATAAGGATGCAAGTTTTCTCGCCAAGTAAAGTTAAAAGATGACTTTTATTATTCGTAAGCTGATAGCAAGGATGGTGAGCACGATCTCGGTTGTTTTGTTAAATTAAGAAGGATGTTATTCGCCAGTTCATGTTTGACTGTGAGACGGTGGCAGACGACAGTGTTGCCCCACCCGTTCATATTTATGTTGGAAGTAAATGCGAGATGTGTGAGCGTCGGCTGTTCATCTTCATGTGTTGGGGGAAAAAATGAGGAAAAAATAAATGGATTCGAGTTTGTTTAAGATATTTACAAAGGCTGTGGTGTGTCCAGGCAAGGATCCATGGAAGCAAGCCCCCCCCCCCCCCCCCCACCGAAAATTGGGGGAAGAGCGCAAGCGAAGCTTCAAAAAAAGTTCAACTTCAAAGACTAAAGTCAAGTAAAGAGGGAGATGAGAGAGAGGAAAGATTGAGGAAGGATTAAGAAAGAGAGGAAACTCGGGAAAGGGGAGAAGGGAAAGTAAAAGGAAGGAAAAGTACGAGAAATAGTTGGAAAAGAAAGGAAAGAGAGAGTGAAAAGAAAAGATAAAGATGGAAAACAAAGGAAAGAGAAAGGAAATGATGTTAGAGGGGAAGGGGTAGCCAGGCGGCTTCTTGAGTCTTTTTTTAGAGTAAAAAATATTTACTAACGTATGCTTACTCTCAATGAAGCCAGGTCTTCCTTCTCATTCACCTACACGAAGGATCCCAAAACCTGAAACTTTCACCCCGAGATTTCTACTTCTAAAAGATCTAGGCATAAATCATGTACATGTGATAAAACTTCATTTCCGACATTTCTACGCTCTCGTTGTTATTTTTAAACAAGAATTCATCAAAAAAATTAGAAAAATATTGACCTGGTTTAAGTCACCACTCCATTCACTGCCGTTTATTTCTTCAGCTGCGGTGACTTCTTTCCTCTCCCATTGACTTAGTAAACAACAAGCACACACACCGGCGCACACACACAAGAAGAGAGGTGACTTATTTCAGGATAAGGCCAAGAATCATTCAAGCAAATATTTGCCACACTCCTTTGCCTCCCCCCCCATCAGTAAAAGCTGGATGTGCACCTCTATTACATATACTTGCGTATCAGTTCAAAATTCCTGATGGGTTATACCAGGCAGCCCACCCCCCCCCCCCCCCATGAAATCCTGGATCCGCTCCTGGGTGTGCACTTTCTTAAATCTTATCTTAAAATATATTAAGTTCTGGTTTGATATAAATGAAAGGTTTCATTCTTACCAGAACGCTGAGCTTACTTAGCATGACTTTCGACCGGGACCAGGCGTACTCATTTAGCTGTGAGCAGAATTCCGACTTTTTTTTCTTCAAATTTTGATTTAAAAAAACAGAAATGAAATTTTTCAATGACAAGTGCTATTTTCATCATGACTGGCATGATCAGTAAGAAATCAATTTGATTTTTATCATTGAGAATGTAAAAAATGTATGCAGGTTAAAAACGTTATTGGATTTGCCATGAGACATGGATCCAGCTTTTGAGCAATTTTTTGTCAATGGTTGTGGTCAAATATATTTTTTAAATAACTTCTGAACTGCGTGCCTGGACATTGTGAATTTGATCTAAACTTGTGTTAAAAGGAAAAAAGTCCTGAAATACCATGGTTGCTTCATACCGCACTGAGAAATTATCACTCAAAGGTCATTCAAGGAAGCAGGTTCTCCTCAGTCCACCATTGCCCCCCCCCCCTACCTGTTGGAGTTAATTTTGAAAAGTGATGTTTTCTTCAAATTTGGTTAATAATAGGTAGCTGATGCAACTGCTCGGTCAGAGGATGCCATCCTTCCACTTTTGACACCAGCATTGAAGGGCAAAAAGAATAGGTAAGGTAATATGATAGTAATCTATTCTTACTCTTCTACCACAATTATTACTACTACTGCTGCTACTGCTGCTGCTAGTACTACTACTACTACTACTACTACTACTACTACTACTACTACTACTACTACTACTACTACTACTACTACTACTACTACTACTGCTACTGCTACTGCTACTGCTACTACTACTACTACTACTTCTACTTCTACTATTACTACTACTACTACTACTACTACTACTACTACTACTACTACTACTACTACTACTACTACTACTACTACTACTACTACTACTTCTTCTACTACTACTTCTACTACTACTACTACTACTACTACTACTATTACTACTACTACTACTACTGCTACTACTACAACTACTATTATTACTTATACTACTAAAACTACTACTACTACTACTACTACTACTACTACTTCTACTACTACTTCTACTACTACTACTACTACTACTACTACTACTACTACTACTACTTCTTCTTCTACTACTACTACTACTACTACTACTACTACTACTACTACTACTACTACTACTACTACTACTACTACTACTACTAATACTACTACTACTTCTACTACTACTACTACTACTACTACTACTACTACTACTACTACTACTACTTCTTCTACTACTACTTCTACTACTACTACTACTACTACTACTATTACTACTACTACTACTACTGCTACTACTACTACTACTACTGCTACTACTACAACTACTACTATTACTTATACTACTAAAACTACTACTAATACTACTGCTGCTACTACTACAACTACTACTATTACCTATACTACTAAAACTACCACTTCCATTATCACTACTACTACTACTACTACTACTACTGCTACCATAATAACCAACACCACCTCCACCACTGCCACAATTTAAAAGGTTAAAGCTTACAGAGGACACTATTTGCAAATTAAAAGTTAATTTGTGTGATATATTTATAATCTGGCAGTAGCTAATGCATAAATGACAGACATCTAGTTTCGTCATATGTCATTAATTGACTTTGAGAAGGTACAAAAATCATGCAGTTTGATTTAAAAAAATTCAAATCTGTGACAATTCTATTATATAAGTCGATTAGTCCTGTTTAATATTACGCTTTTTTTCCTTTTCAGCCTTGATCTCAAGCTTGGACTATCTGTTACTTCACTGAACTCTGATGAGGAAGATGGTTCTCGCTCAAAGCGGCCAGATTTCAATGTACTCAATGAGAAAGCTATGCAAATAGCCAAGAAGGTAATCTGCCTTATTAGCAGAAGGGAACAAGTGACACATGACCCAAATTTTAGATGGGGATATGTATTATTTTCTCTTTTATATTGTCTGTATTCAGAGTATGATTAATGTACTCCCAACCACCTTTTTTCACCACCCCAAATCCCAGTTGATATGTCACATAACTTTCCTTCTGCTGCTTTCATTTTTATTTTTTTACTATATTTTTTATGTTGCCAAAATACCAATGCAATTTAAATGTAAATTGTACACAATATGGCTATTTAGCTGCCATATTAAATTCAATGAAACATTTTCAAATCAAATCAAATCAGATCAAATTAAAATATAAGCTAATTGTATCTATTCCAATGTACTTCATATCATAAAATCTATGATCTCAGTCAATGTTTGTTAAGATGCTGATGTTGATGCTGATAATTTGAAAACCATTATAAAATATAAAAATATTGTTTATTGAAATAGCTAATGCTATAGCTAATAGACTGAATTAAAAATGATCTTACAAAATATGTAAATCAAATACAAAAAGTGAATGCAGTATGAAGTATAATGAATATAATTTATGGAGCTTACAATGACAAAGACATTGGGTGATTTCAAGTACGGTGTTGAAATCTGGCGTTGGTGTTGAAACACAACCAACACCAGCCACAACACCGTACTTGAAATGATGCTGGTGTTGGGATTGACCTCGGAAAAAATGACGTATTTCCGGCAGTTCGTGTTCAGCGTTGGTGTTGAATGTCGTCTGCAGAACCGAGCTTCACAGCTGGTGTTGACGATATACGTGCAATTTCCCCATTCACCAACAACAAACCCCAGGGATTGGGAAAATCATGATTTCAAGTTTGGTGTTGGTGTTGATGATTTGAAGCCCATGAACAGGCGGCGAACAGGATGAAACATCCCCATAAAAAGAGTGCAAATCAGTAGAGCCTTAAACATTTCAATGGACAATGATATTTACTCTTGGATTCTTGAAGTGGTTTTTGCCTTGCTTCAGCAGCCTTTTCACGCTCTCAACACCAACACCAAACTTGAAATCACCCATAGATCTTAGTTATTAAAGTGAGAAAGTGGGAGGGGATTAAAAGTTATTACAAACATTAAAACAATGTAGAGTGAGGAAACGCAGGAGCAGATCCAGCTGGATTAGACAGTTTTTAAAAAACAATGCCTGCCCTGAAATGGTATTGTATCTTACCCGACCTTATCCATCAATGGAATGGGCTGCTGATCTATAAAATATTTAAATAATTGTTCAACATTTATTTTCTTTCTAGATCACCTGCCCTGATCATGTGCAAAACATAAGTGTGGAGAAAGGAGTGTTGTATTTCTCACTGGATCCTCTATATGTTATCAAGGTATATTTACCCTCTCTTTTCTCCCCTCAACTTCTTCTCTCCTCCCCTTCCCCCTCTCTCTTTCTCTCTCTCTGTCCCCCTCTTTCTGTCTACACTTTATCTGTGTCAAAACTATTTGCTCTCTGTGACTAATTTCTTGTTTATAAGCCTCCCTCGATCTTTCAGAGACTCTTGACCTCTTCGGAAACATTTGCCTGTTCGTTTCTTGATACAAAATCAGTGAATTTGAGAATTGGTCTTGTAGGTTTCTGTTGAATAATGTCTCTTTTTAAGATCTGTACTTGTATAAACCACTAGTCCACTGAAATGTAAAACTTAACTTCTCGGTTATAACTGAAGCCAAAAAATCAAAACTACCAATTGCTCATGGAAATATAGAAATGAATAATGTTAATAGGAACATAGTAGATTGCATTAAACTTTCACCAAATATGAGGCAGCAAAACCAATGCATCAGTAAAAGCAAAATATGTTTGTTTCTTTATTACTGAGATGTGTGAAAGTGCCAATGGGAGACCATTGATAATTAAAAATAAAAGTGCTTATGCTCTACTACTACCCCCACTACACAAGACCTGTATTCTGTCTTTCAAGTTCCCATGCTCTTGGTATAATACCTTCACATTGCTTGTTCCTTAATACCTTTTAGCAAGTCATCCAAGATGTCTCAGAGCAACAAGGGCACTATGGCTATCACCCCTATCCTGGCAACGATGGAAAACTCAATATCATTGTGGAATACAGGTAAGGAAGGTCAAGGACTTATTTGAAAGGTCATTGGCTGGGGTCACTGACCTTTCTTAGCCCAATATTTTTTTGAGCAAGTTTCTATTATGGCTCTTAGCTTTGCCCTCCTTTGGCCAAATGTGAATAAACTTTAATAGCACATGTGTGCGAAACTCATTTGAGACACTTGGCCTTTCACTTGTCAATGTAACAGAACATTTTTTTCATCTTGCCTTCATCATTTAAATGAACAGAAAGACATTAGAATGATTTACCCTAATTACTTCTGATATGTTAAAATTATGTCTTCACTATTCAGGTTGAGATTACACATGATTAACGGTATGATAAGAGTCCTTTTCTAGCTAAAATTTTGAAATTTTAAAAGCTTGTATGCACATATTACACTTTTCGTTATTTGTGCTTTTTGTATTGATGAGAAAATAATGGAATCACTCTCTTATTTATCTCTGTCTATCTCTCTGTTTCCTTGTCTATCTTACTATCTTACTCTTCCTCTCCCTTTCCCCCTCTTTATCCTCCCCCTCTCTCATTCCCATTCTTGCACTCTTCATCCATAATTTCTTTGACAGCTCTCCTAATATAGCCAAACCATTCCATGCTGGGCACCTCCGATCTACTCTCATCGGAAACTTCTTTGCCAACCTTCAAGAACGTCTTGGTCACAATGTCACCAGGATCAATTACCTTGGAGACTGGGGTACTCAGTTTGGTAGGTCTCTCAAAGATACATGGCTAATATGTCAACAAGTTGCATGTCTCACAATACATGTGTCACCAATATTGATTGTTAGTGGGGGGCATCATGGTCTAGTGGTTCTGACTCTCATTTCCATCGGATGGTTGTAGGTTTGAGCCTTGACCTGGAAACGGTCAGCTCGAGCGTGAGCCAGGGTATTGATAATAGATGATGATGATGATGATGGATTCTTGTATAGCGCTGGTATCCGCCTCAGCTGGGCGCGCATGGCGCTTGCTCGCTCAAAAATAGGAAATATCTCACAAATTTCAATGTCTTCAAACAGTAATAGTACGCCTTGGAATAGATTTACTTCTAGCTAGATGGCGCTATTATTAATGCATATTATCATTATCATTATTATTGTTCTTGTTGTAACTACTACTACCATAAATAGTCTACTTTTCCTTGCAGGTCAACTAGGTAACATGCGCTGGGAGTGAGAATAAAAAAAAAACAATCATTACAGGTTAATTAATGAAATATATTACTGAATGAAGAATCCAAACCATAGAGAAAAAAAAAAAAAAATAATCAGTAGAACCAGCAGTGAGATCCCAGGAAAATTGTAGCGTCTTGGTTTCTAATCACTTAGAATGACAAAAATAGTGATTAATGCAGGGTGTTGAGTACACTATTTTTGATCTCTCTGGATTAACCCTTAACGTGCCATGAACACATATCGCATCTGCTGGAGTACCACAAACACATTTTCGTGCAATGGTCATACAGCTATTGTTATGCCTATTGCATTTTGAGGAGTGCATTGCATGCATGAGTGATTCCATTGTTCAGTTCAGCTTATGGTCAAGAGGTTTAACATTATTGTCTCAGGAGTGATCTTTTTTTATAAATAAAACAATTAAATATAAACTCTTTGAAAAAAATGGCACTCACTGATTACAGTGAATGGCACATTAAGAGTTTCACAAAGGGGCGATTTCACAATTAGGGCACAACTAGATCATTCTCTTTGTTTCCTCTTTCCATCAGGTATTCTTGGAGTTGGTTTTCAAGACTTCGGGAATGAGGAGAAACTGAGGATGAATCCGATTCAACACCTGTATGAGGTTTATGTAGCAACCAACAAGGCAGCCCAGAATGATCCAACCATCTGGGAAAGAGCTAAGGACCTCTTTCGAAGAATGGAACAGGGTTAGTTATTGGGTTCCATGACGTTTGATTTGGCGACAATTGCTCTGCTATAAATTCCGGACACTAATCAAATTACTATCTGCAACCCTGAGTTTAACACTATACCCTACCCTAAAACTAACCATTAACTTAACATAAAACCCTATTTTAACCCTAATACCTTGGTCACATAAACTCTACGGCGGCCGTACGGTGAGTCGAAAACAGCCGTTTTAACATTTGTTGTACCAGCTACATATAGGTGGTTTGAATAAAATGAATAAAACAGCTGTTTTTGACTCGCCATACGGCCGCCGTAGGTCATATGTGACCGAGGTATAACCCTAGATGTATCTTTGATGAAGTAAAGCCTGGATCAATTGTAGCAGGAGCAAATGTTGTTTCACCAAATTAAAAACCATTGGAACTTGTAATGGAGGTTTGGGATAAAGGTTCCTAACAATGCAAACAGTCAGAGCCCATTTTTACTTTGACCTATAGGAGAAACTCTGCTTAGGTTCTATTTAAATGAAATACATAAGAGCTGTAATATTTACTTTAGCAAGATCATAATCATAATAATAATATGCTACATTTAAATAGCGCTTATTATGATACTTTTAAGCGCTGTATACTATTACCCTGGCTTTAACACAGCTACTCTGATCAATTGCTGGAGTATTCAAGCAATTATCAAACATCATCATGAATCCTAGTTTCTTAAATCTTTAACTTTTATTCTTTTCACTCCAGGAGATTCAGATGCATTAGCAATGAGACACAGATTTCAGAACTTGAGTATTGCAGATTACAAAAGAACATATCAGGTTAGTATTCACTTGATCTACTAGCATATAGTCTAATTCCTAGATTGTCCAACACCATCATGGCTAAACCCACTTGGACTACTAGCAGATGGTTTAATTCATAGATTGTCTGACACCATCATGGCTAAACCCACTTGGACTACTAGCAGATGGTTTAAAGGGGAAGTTCACCCTGAAGAAAACTTTGTTGTAAAAATAGCAGAAAAAATAATTAAAAATATTGCCGAAGATTTGAGAAAAATTCCTCAAATAATTAAAAAGTTATTAGAACTTCAATTATTTGATTTGTGACGTCATATGCGAGCAGCATTCCTACATAGCGAATGGTAAAAAATCAATGAAATGTCATTTTCTCAGAAAATTTAAAATGGTTTTCACTGTACCTATTGTATATCAATTGTCAAATCATTTCACAACCGATCATGAATAGAAAACAAAATTAAGTCATCAGGAACCATGCAAAATTTGAAATTCATGCATTTTATATTACATAACACATGGGGCAACTGCTCGTTTATGACGTCACAAATCCAAAACTTTGAACTCTAATAACTTTCTTACTCTTTAACGGATTTTCCTCAAACCTTCACCAATATTTTTTACTATTTTTTCTGCTATTTTTACAACAAAGTTTTCTTCAGGGTGAACTTCCCCTTTAATTCATAGATTGTTTGACACCATCATGGCTAAACCCACTTGAACTACTAGCAGATGGTTTAATTCATAGATTGTCTGACACCATCATGGCTAAACCCACTTGGACTACTAGCAGATGGTTTAATTCATAGATTGTCTGACACCATCATGGCTAAACCCACTTGGACTACTAGCAGATGGTTTAATTCATAGATTGTCTGACACCATCATGGCTAAACCAACTTGGACTACTAGCAGATGGTTTAATTCATAGATTGTCTGACACCATCATGGCTAAACCAACTTGGACTACTAGCAGATGGTTTAATTCATAGATTGTCTGACACCATCATGGCTAAACCCACTTGGTCTACTAGCAGATGGTCTAATTCATAGATTGTCCTACACCATCATGGCTAAATCCACTTGGTCTACTAGCAGATGGTCTAATTCATAGATCATCTGACACTATCATGGCTAAACCTACTTGGACTACTAGCAGATGGTTTAATTCATAGATTGTCTGACACCATCATGGCTAAACCCACTTGTTCTACTAGCAGATGGTCTAATTCATAGGTTGTCTGACAGTATCATGTCTAAACCCACTTGGTCTACTAGCAGATGGTCTAATTCATAGATTGTCTGACACCATCATGGCTTAACGTACTTGGTGTATTAGCAGATGGTCTAATAGACTGTCTGATACCATCATGGCTAAACCCACTTGGTCTACTAGCAGATGGTCTAATTAGCATATTGTCTAATCCGGGGGGGAGGGGGGGCACTCACATATATTGGTGGTACTGGGACGTGCTGCTTTCATGGCCCCCTTTTTCAGACCTAATTTTCAGTTCTCTCGATACTCCGAATGACAAAAGTTCCGTTTAGAAGCCGACCCGCCTCACTCGCAAGACCCCCGTTTCGAAACATCTCAGTTCCCCAGTACTGCCAAAATTGTCCAGCGCGAGCACCACATGCGAGAGCTGCACGCACGGCTTACCAACTCCCCCCATATATGTAAGTAGCTGCTAGCAGCTAGCTCCATGCATGGCTAGCGCCCACATCTACATGCACCGTATCTACAGTACCACGATCCCGTTCCATAGACCCTGTTCTTCACACCGCCTGGTATATATTTAGTTCCCAAAACCCCGTATTTTACCCTTGTGGTCAGTTCCTTAGACCCCCATTTCAGGGTTTCGTGGGGTACACCCCCATCAAAATAAAATCTGAGTGCCCCCTGTATCTTATATTCACTTGTATGTTCACTAGTATATTCATCATGAATGTTTCAATGTTTCTTAACATTTATCTTGATTTCTGTAGAGACTAGGAGTTCATTTTGATGAATACTGCAGTGAATCCCAATACAGCAGTGAAGCACAGAATCTAATCAACACCCTCAGGGATGGAAATCTACTAACTACATCAAAGTAAGTGAATATTTACTGTGTTTGCGTCAAAGTGTGCATAGCACAGCCTGAGATTATACGACAGCTTTTTTATGTGAGACATTGATTTTTTTGCCTTTGTTACAATTAAATTGGTGTTGTATCCGAGCCTATGTTCAAACAATATAAACTGTGGACTGCACACCAGAGTATTCAAAATTTCAAGTAAAACATGTCACGTCACAGGCTTAATTAGTTTTAGCAATCAATCACTTTGATGATGTGTGTCCATATCACACTTGTGCTACTACATCAGTATGGTATAAAATTACACCCCCCAATCTATCATTTATTTATTTTATATCGTATGACAACACACTAGCAAAGGAGTGAATACATACAGATGCTGACTGAGCAGACCTCCTTCACAAAGTGGCCCTATGATACTAAAATTGGTTGCCATAGATTGGTATATTTCTTCTAGTGGTATTAGTAAATTAACATTAATAAGTACATAAATCCATTTTAAATACTTTTTTCTTTACGACTGATATAGGAGAGGAACGGGTGACATCAATCTCTCAGACGTCTGCCCCCGGTTCCCCATCGCCACCCTTGCTAAGAGTGATGGATCATCACTGTATCTTACCAGAGACATAGCTGCCGTCCTAGACAGGAGGAAACGTCATACCTTTGATGACATGTACTATGTAGTGGACAAAGGTCAAGAAGGTCACTTTGAGCAGCTGAAAGGAGTATTGAGGAAGATGGATCAAGACTGCTTTCAAAGGTAAGAATGGGGGAGGGTGTTTCACAAAGATTTAAGTCGTTTTTAGATTCCAAGCTGTGGTTTAAAAGGCATCACCGCATTGGTTAGTTCATGCTAAGAGGACGGGAGATATTGTGTATCAATCTATAGGATTGTGCGTTACATGTCAAGTGCGCATCGGCATTTAAGCATGACTCTATTAAAAAAATAAACTCTTACCTCTTTGTGAAACACCGCCCAAGTTTTTAGTTGGTAAGATAAAATTATGTGATGATGATATTAATATGAAAAAGGGAAGCTGTAATCCAGTTGCTTTTTTGTTTTCATCTGTAGTTGATATTTTTTAACAATATCATAGCATTATTTATCTTTCCATCGTCCATTGCAGCCTATATCTCACAAGCTTTGCTTTCAACTTAGACCTCTCCATTCTTAACCGGTTGAAATTCTTATTGAGTATATGCTTCTTGTTCAAGAACCGTCTATATTCATGTCAAATAGTATACTACATGAATTATGGAAAATAAACTGAAACTGAAGTCTTTAATGAAATATATGAAATATGATTTATTTATTCATTTGAAATCTTTTATACAAATTAGCTTCATCAATGGTCTTAATCAATTTACTGTTAAATGGGAAGGCCTTGTTTAGCAAAGCATACATGATAAAATTAAATACAATAGTTCAAGCAGAATACAACATCTCAAAAATTCAAACACAGTAAATGAAATCAGACTGAGGGTAAATTATCAGGTTAACAAACTGCTGTCAGAGTTGAGCGATGATATGCTTGAAGTGACGTACTCTGAATATGTTTACTATTTCAAAAAATTTGTTTATCATGTACATGTATTTCATTATAACTATCCCATTGTGTCTTTATATTACACTTTGTTATATCTTTATATCACTCATGTTCTTGCCACTACACTTCATACAATTTTATGTGGATTCAGAAAAATATTCTGGGGGGGGGCAACAAATGAATTGAATCAAATCAAATTGAATTGATGAATTGATTTAAACTGAATTGAATTGAGTTAATTGACTTGAAATAATTGTAATTGAATTGATATCACATAGAATCCACCACATCAAGTTTGGTAAAGTTTTAGGAATGCAGAGTCGGAAGGGAACTGCAGTCTTCTTGACTGATATCTTAGATGAAGCAAGAGATCGTATGTTGCATAACATGACACAGACATCAAGTGAGTGAAAAAGTATACACAGGTGAATGCCTGTTAACGTAGGATATGGGTTTTTGAATGGTTTGAGTATTTTCCAAGGCAAGTACCAATTGTGGCACACTGATTTGTGGTATTCTGTTATTGCTGATTACCTTAAAATAACGAGCTTTACCCTTTAACCTTAAATGTTCAGTATTATTTTATCATGAATTAAGTTTTATATCTCATTTTTGTATGTTTGAGAACTATTCATCCTTCATCTATTCTATTCATGAAACACACTATTCAAATTTTTTTTAAAAGGTATTTCCATATTTTCAAGATAAATATTGTTTGAGTTACCCCCCCCCCCTTTATATGACTGGTTGCAAAGTATGTTCCTCCATTTCTTACACTCATGATAAAAAGGAGTAAAACTTTTAATGGTTGGGTATTATTGCTTTATCTTCAGAACCTTGTCTTACAAAGATTTGCGATAGATTCAACACAAACTCAAATCCGCTTGATCTGAATTTGTGTAGTTAAGAAGTAGGAATTTTGGGTCAATTGCTATTAATTGATTTAAACCTATCGCAACCCTTGGCAAGATGGACCCAATGATATGTTGTCGACTTTGAGAAAAGCTTAAACTTTTTTCTGGTCTCTGTATTGAACATTAAGTCATTATTAAATGGGTCAAACTGTGAATTACTTAAATCAAACTTAATTTTCAAGTTTATGAATTTATGACCGTATCACTTTTAATTCATAGTCTCAAACACTTACAAACTTGTTTATTGTTGATATTTCCTGATTATTTAGCAACCAAAGAGCAAGAAGACCCCGAGCGTGTAGCAGAGATCCTTGGTGTGTCGGCTATCATCCTTCAGGATCTCAAAGGGTCTGTAATCACAGACTACAAGTTTGAATGGGATAGAGTCTTGACTAGTCAGGGAGATACAGGAGTCTTTCTACAGTATTCTCATGCAAGGCTTTGCAGGTAATTATTACTTAACAAACCCTAGCTTGAATGGAAATATGGTGGGAATTGAAAGGCGAGAAAAACATAGAGGAGAGTGGAGAGTAATCTTTTGTGAGATAAGGTGAAGTCCTCCATCGGACTATAAACAGAGAAGATGTGATGACTTGGAGCAGGAGAAGAAAAGATGAGATGAGAAGTCTTGGTGATATAGGGAAGGAGTAGAATAGCTTTGACATTCCGAACAGCTTGCCTTCTCGTCCTCAGGAGTGTAGAGTTTCCCTGTCTCAAAAGTAAGGCAAGGGAACCACTGCATTCCTTCTCTCATCAAAATCCTGCCCTTTTACCATGACTTTTCAGTAATTGCTGGGCCCTTGAATTTATCGATGTTTTTGACAGAAGCATTCTGTATAATGCTCGTAGATTCTTACTTGCTCAAACAATATATATACACACTTTGCAGTCTCTTGGGAGCATTCCAGCTGGGGGCTAAGTCATTGGTCAAAAAGTCAATCATGCCTTGTTAATGTCAACCATTTATTTCTTTATGTCTTCACCATAGCATTGAGGAGATGAACAGTATACCAGAGTCATCTTCTCATGATGATATAGATTGGAATCTATTATGTGAACCTGAAGCTGTACAATTAGCCTGGTTTATCAGTCATTATGATGTAGCCGTTAGGAGAGCAGCCTTAGAGAGGGAGCCTAAAGCAGTGGCCCAGTACCTACTGCAGCTAGGGTGAGTGGTGCTGAATGGATGGATGGAGGGAGTGATGGATGGAGGGATGGAGGGAGGGATAGATGGATGGAGGTATGGATGGATGGAGGGAGGGAGGGAGGGAGGGAGGGAGGGAGGGAGGGAGGGAGGGAGGGAGGGAGGGAGGGAGGGAGGGAGGGAGGGAGGGAGGGAGGGAGGGAGGGAGGGAGGGAGGGAGGGAGGGAGGGAGGGAGGGAGGGAGGGAGGGAGGGAGGGAGGGAGGGAGGGAGGGAGGGAGGGAGGGAGGGAGGGAGGGAGGGAGGGAGGGAGGGAGGGAGGGAGGGAGGGAGGGAGGGAGGGAGGGAGGGAGGGAGGGAGGGAGGGAGGGAGGGAGGGAGGGAGGGAGGGAGGGAGGGAGGGAGGGAGGGAGGGAGGGAGGGAGGGAGGGAGGGAGGGAGGGAGGGAGGGAGGGAGGGAGGGAGGGAGGGAGGGAGGGAGGGAGGGAGGGAGGGAGGGAGGGAGGGAGGGAGGGAGGGAGGGAGGGAGGGAGGGAGGGAGGGAGGGAGGGAGGGAGGGAGGGAGGGAGGGAGGGAGGGAGGGAGGGAGGGAGGGAGGGAGGGAGGGAGGGAGGGAGGGAGGGAGGGAGGGAGGGAGGGAGGGAGGGAGGGAGGGAGGGAGGGAGGGAGGGAGGGAGGGAGGGAGGGAGGGAGGGAGGGAGGGAGGGAGGGAGGGAGGGAGGGAGGGAGGGAGGGAGGGAGGGAGGGAGGGAGGGAGGGAGGGAGGGAGGGAGGGAGGGAGGGAGGGAGGGAGGGAGGGAGGGAGGGAGGGAGGGAGGGAGGGAGGGAGGGATTTTGATAATTGAGGCATGGATGGTTAGATGAATAGGTGTATAAAGAAAGCGCATGGATGTACTAATATTGTAAAGTGAATTTATGGATGCTAGGATACATTGACTTTACAATCGGAGAGATCAATAGATGGATTGATATAAAAAATTTATTCTGGGATTTAAAATTGATTTGTTCATGCACTCTGAAAAGTGTATACGTAATTGCAAAACTATATGTGACAATAATATGTTAAATAACTTCTAAAGGTATCATTTGCAAAGAACTATTATGTAGAGGCTTCATGGTACACCTTGTATCTCTCTTTATTTCTGAGACTTTTATGTCATCGTGAAAGGGACCACAAGTTTAATGACATACTTTCCAAAATATCAAGTCTGGGTGGTCCTTTTCGAGACCAAACTTCAAGAAAGGAACGTTGTGTGCCATGAAACCTGTGCATGATTGCTAGGAGTTATATTTGCTTTGATATAACAATGAAATGGAGAAAATGATTCATTTTTAATTTTCTTGACAGACACCTAATTTCCAGAGCAAACAACAAACTCAAAGTAAAGGGAAGTCCAGCTGATGTTCAGAGGGTGAGTGATGTAATAGTGTAAACAAACTCTTATGGGGGTTGCAAGAGCGTTGCAATCGATTGCAAGTCAAATTTTGGGTCACAAAATCATTCACAAGTCTGGCAATTAATCTCAAAGTCACACTTGATTGCTGGGCTCCGTAACACAAAGGTTTGCAGTCAATCGCTAAATAAGAATGACCACTCAAGGTCATTGTTGCACGCACACTCTGTTTAAAATTCTGACCGGGAACCAATCAGTGCGGTTCTTTTATATTTGAAATTTATCGCAAACCCTGGTCTGCTTCTTTCAACTAGTAGTAAAAATTAATTTGGTAAAGTTACAAGTGGTATATCAATTGTAGATTACTAGGAGAAAATTGCAACTGATTGCGCTTATTTTCGTGCAACACCCCCTTAGTTAAAGAAATAGGTAAACTGCCGATTCAACTACTGCCAACTGTCTACTCATTGCATGGTCTATCTTCATTTTAAAGTCTAATGCCATTCCGTCCATCAACATTTCGTCTAATCACCAGTTCATCTATTACCATTTTGTCTCATAACCAGTTAGTCTAATATCCATTTTCTTTTCACTAATTTCGTCCAATTAACTAAGTCCAATTAGACCAAATAGTATATGGACTTATTGGCTATTGGACCTAATTGTTATTAGGCAAAATGGTGAGTGGACGAAATGGCAATTAGACCATGTGGATAGTGGATGAACAGATGGTAGACCAAATGAGAGCAGACAAGTTGGTAATTGAATGAATTGGCATTAGACCAATTGAAAATAAACCCAAGAAATATTATTGTCCATAAATCTGTCAGAATGTAGATAAATACCAAACTTATTAGTGCAAGTTAACAAGCTTTTAGCATGTCTAAACTCAGTTCTATTTTTAAAATTTATTGATCATAGTTCTTTTGTTTTCTCTTGTGTTCTTACAGGCAAGACTTGGACTATTCCGATCAGCTAGAATAACCTTGGCCAACGGGATGAAGCTTTTGGGCATGACACCACTCACTCAGATGTAGAAGATGGCACTGAGACCGGTAACACAAGACTGTTCAATTCATTCAATGGATTTTTATTATTGATTGTAAAAAATTAATCATAAACAAATACTTACCATACATTGTGCATAATCAATTAAACCAGGAGCCCATAACACAAAGCTTAGCAATGATCTTAGAACAAATTTTCACGATTGATTGCATTGACTACAATGTACAATCAGTTGTAAAAATCAAGTGTACGATCAATCGTTATGCTTTGTGTTACGGAGCCTAGGGCCCATAACACAAAACTTAGCAATGATCGTAGAACATTTTTCTACGATTGATTCCATTGACTACACTGCACAATCAATTGTGAATATAAAGCGTACGATCAATTGCGAACCTTTGTGTTACGGAACCCTGGTCTATGTACTATATGCACAGCTCTCTAATACTACTACACCACAACAAAAATAAACATATCTTTACTGTACTCTTAAATGATTCCACCAAGGTAAAAGACTGTATATGTGCTGAGGAACTATTCCACAGTTTGGGTCAGAAAAGTCATTACTAATAACCCCTCTTTTTGAAAGAGCTCTTTGAATGTGTAAGATTGAAGTGTGGTAAATAATGCAATTCATAGAGAGCACATATCCACTCTGCACCGTGCTCAAGGCAGCATTGTCATCACAACCCAGGCTTTAGCCCCGCCTCACATCCAATGGCGAACAAGTATTTCAAGAAATAAATGTTTGTGCCAGGTACCTGTTTACATCACCTGGGTCGAGTGCAACAAAGTTGGATTAATTTCTTGCCGAAGGAAACTACACCATGGCTGGGATTCAAACCCACATTACTGCGGGCCCCATCTTACAAAGAGTTGTGATTGATCTGATCAATGACAACTATGGATGGCCAACAACATCAACATCTAAAATGCAAATTTGTTTAAATTTCTGGATATGATGTATTATCATACATTCATCGTTCTCTTGAAGATTCAGTGTGATTATCTTTGTTTATTAAGGAGATTGTGCAAATTTCCTGTAGAAAAAATTATGGTATGGATGAATTTCCATACAGTTGAGATTGATTGGATCAATCGTAACTCTTTGTAAGATGGGATCCTGATTGAAAAGTGAGGGTCGGAACCACTTATACCACAATGCTGCCAGTCTATCATATGGGTCATTCCATGGGGTTGGGGCAATTTTTGTGACATACCAGAACTCCAAAACTGTGTCTCATGTAAAGGCAAATGTATGCATATAATTACCAGCAAAAATAAATCGTGTCTCACCAAGTTATATTTCTCAAGCATCATGATGTACTGCAGATTCACACCTGGAAAATTATTGCCAGTGTTATGCCAATGTGATGTCCATGTAACGGTGGTAAAACTTTGTATTTGTTTTGCAGCAAATCCATCAAAGATCCCCAATTTTCAACTGAATTACTGACACATCAAAACTTAACCCCATTTGAACTGATCTTCTCTATGTAATGAAAAAGCTGATACCACCGTTACATGGACATCACACGATTTTGTTGCCCCATCCCCATGGAATGACCCAGATATGATATTTAAAATCAACTATGAAAATCAGTCTTAAAGATCAGTCATGAGATCAATTGCTATGTTTTGTGTTACTGGATCCTTGATAATCAATGTAGTCTTTCCTCCATCCATGTCTGATGGGTGTTTCATAAAACTGTTCGTAAGTTACGAGCCAATTTAGGAATGACTGGTGAACCTTTCTTACGCGCTAAATAATCGCCAATAAACATTTAATAGGGAATATCAGTTACAACAAGAAAGGATCACCAGTCATTCTTAAAGTCACTCTTTCCTTACAAACAGCTTTATGAAATGGCCCCCTGGGTGATAGTTTGGATGCTAAGAAAATGTGAATGCTTCTTAGTGAGCATCTAAAGAAGGACTCATTTTTGTAACATATCACAGACACAGGTGACAAGTGTGACCTTCTAGCTCAGATTTTTTAGAAGTCAAACCAATGTTAACCAATCACTTTAAGAATAGTATGAATTGTACGACTGAAAGGACAGCTGTGCTGGAGAGGTAAAGTATTTCACGCCACCTTTCAATCAAAATGAGGGCTTACTGATTTGGCATCACCATATATGTGTTGGGATTTAGGGTTTCAAATATTCATAGATTATATTTACTCCTTGACTATTTTCAGTTAAACATTCACTGCAAAGTTTCTTATATTTGTTTCCTCTGATAAATGGTAAACAGACACCATCGATTTCATTCGTTATAAAGTTTGCTAACCCACTTTGTGACATTACAGTCAGTGGTTTAAAATCACATGGCTTTGTTTACTTTGTTTATTTTCCTGTGCAATAAAATATTGTCATATTAAACATCACAGCTGTTGGCAAATTTTGAGTTTATTTATGATACATTGGAGATACTCAATTTATCTTTATATGAGTCAGGGGGCAAATTTCATCAACTGTATGTCAGTTTAAGGTATTATCATTTCAGCTTTCTTTTAAAGAGGTATTTTATGTTATGGGTTGATGACATGACTAGGTCTAAGATGTTGTCATCTGGGGAGTGTTTCATCAACATTTTCATCCGACAAGTTGTCAGATCTGACATCTTTCTCTGATGTTGATTGGCTGAGAGGTACTGTTACTATGGTAACTGTCGGATAAAATGGGACTTGTCGGATAAAACGTCCGACAAGTCCTTTCATGAAACACTCCCCTGATCATCCCTTGTACAATACAAGAGATGACCAGGGGTCCGTTGCAGAAAGAGTTGCGTTTAAACGCAAGTAAAAAAATCAATTTCAAGTCCCAAATGAGCGCTGTTGATTGGTTGAAAATCAAGGTACGCATGATTGATTGCACAATTGATTGCAACTCTTTCTGCAACGGGCCCCAGGGCCCCGTCTTACAAAGAGTTGCGATTGATCCGATCAATTGCAACTATGGACGGCCAGCAACGTCAACATCTATTATGCATGTTTGTTAAAAATATTTTCAAAATATGATGTATATTCATGCATTCATTGTTTTTGAGAAAATTCCCTGTGCTTCTCTTTGTTTACAAAGGACATTGTGCAAATTTCCTGTAGAAAAAATTAAGACACTGATGGATTTCCATAGAGTTAAGATTGATTGGACCAATCGTAACTCTTTGTAAGACAGGGCCCATATGATAAGATCTCGTTTCATGTCTTCTTCCTGTTGAAGAGATGATCACTTGAAAAGGTCGCGGATCTAGTCATGACAATTCCATTTTCAATTTGTCCAGCACAATTGATTTGGGGATTTTGCAAGAACCTTCTCAATGCATGACAACCTGTATAACAACTTTGATTTTCGAATACATGAGTAAAAGAAATTACCGTATACAGAAATAAGGAGAGTACTGGAAAACAAAACATCTCTAAAGTATGACATCACCAGTAAAACAATTTTTCAAAGAAGAGTGTATAGATTAGGAAGTACACCAGTCCTTTCATCCTTTTACCTCTCACAATGTTTGCCCAAGAGAGTGACAGAAAGTAGTTATGTGTGTGAGAGAGAGAGGGGGGACAGATTCAGAAAGAGAGAGAGAGGAGGGGGCATGAAAACACAATCCCAAGTCACAGTACAGGGCAGATCCAAATTCAGAGATAAAAAGATATTGCAGCGAGATACACAATGTACTGGTTATTTAGCAAAAAAAAGGAGTGGTATCCTTAAAGGAGAATGAAACCTTTCGAACAAGATAGCTTGTGTGAAAACAGAAAATCAAAGAAACAGATTAACGAAAGTTTGAGAAAAATCGGACAAATAAGGAGAAAGTTATGAGCATTTGAATATTGCGATCACTAATGCTATAGAGATCCTCATATTGGCAATGCAACAAAGATGTGTGATGTCACTTGTGAACAACTCTCCCCATTACTTTAGTATATATTTCACTTAAACTGCCTCTTTTATCACATCTATCAGTAGATCATGTGTTCTTTCTATAGGAGGGCATGTAATACAGATTTTTAAAGAATACATCATGGATAAAGAGTTTGCATCACCATAAGAAAAAGCAAAAAGAGACATTTTGGGGGTATTTTATAGTCCATCAAAGGGAAAGTTGTTCACACGTGACATCACACATCCTTGTCGCATTGCCAATGGGAGGATCTCCATGGCATTAGTGATTGCAATATTCAAATGCTCATAACTTTCTCATTATTTGTCAGATTTTTCTCAAACTTTCTTCTTATTCTTTGATTTTTCGACACAAGCCTACTTGTTCCAAAGGTTTCATTCCCCTTTAAAGAAAAGTTGATGAGATGATAAGTTCTCTCATCTCAACAACGTCATTGGGGAGATTTTTACCGCCTGTATTCTGCTACACAATCCATTTATGATGACTGAGCTTGTGTGTACTTTATGCGGTGACAGGCAAGGGTGTTTCCTCGCTAATACGGCATTACATAGTGTCCACACAAAGTAGTAGTAAAGAATTTACTTGAATTGATCGGGGCAGGCTTTCCATAGTTGACAGATGTAACAGATACATGATTTCAGAACAAGGGTTATCTTTATGACGTAAAAAGGGTAATCACGAAGTTGATCACGAGAGATTTTTTTTAATCAGCGGGATTTAATTAAACGAGACGCCAGAGTTCTTAAAAATGACAAGCAAACATAAAAAAAAAAGATTGAGGGCAATTAAGGCCTTCTGGGCACCCCCCCCCCCCCTTCACTGCTAGTTCCATGTTTGTCTGGTTGTTTGATGCTGTTGTGGTATTTGACCAGGTTGCTGGGAAAGCAGGGATGAACTTAGAAAGCAAGGACAGCAATTTATTAATCCTATCCTGGGCTATTTCGGAGGTGTTGATGACTCCCGTGATGACTGGGGAAGGGGGTATCGTAGACCCCTTTTTCTTTTAGCCGTTGTCTGTCGGACCTCTTGAACTAAAAATATGTCCGGGGCCCATTTCACAAAAGTTACAATGATAACTTCCAGGCCTAAATCCTTAACTTTTTTTTTTAATGGCTGTTGTTCATGAGCCCTGCATGCCGCATAATTACAACAACAAAAAACCGCAAAGTAAAAAATAATCGTGAGTTTGGCGGGCTTGAACCTCGCTATCATAACGATATTTATCCAGGGGCGGATCCAGGATATTCCAAAAGGTTGGGGGCACATTATTCCGAGGAAAAATTTGACATGCCCCAAAAAAGAAGGTGTTAACCAAAAATTAAGGATATTGCGTCCCCGAAAAAAATTAACAAGCAAAAAAAAAGTCTTCACTTTCAAAAAGGGGGTGGGGGTACACTTCTGTTTTAACGGCATTTTTACATCAAAAATTTTAATTTTGGTTCTCAAAAGGGGGGCACGAGCCGGCTGTGCCCCCCCCCCCCTGAATCAATAAGGGGAAGAAATGAAAGATAAAGGGAAGGTATTTTAAAAAAAAGTTCAATAATGCAATCGCGTATGGGAATAGAAATCAATGAGGCGGAGAATGTCATTCGCACGTACTTTGCCAGAATATATGTCCCTTGGTTACGCAACTAAAACCAGGGATGACACGAGCTTGTGATATGCCTCGATAATTATGGTGCACTTCCGTCGGCGAAACCATTTCCAAATCCGAGTCGACAGGGTTATATTTTCTTTCCAAAGACCTACAATCGGTCGGTTTGGAGTCGCTTATGAGTGTCACTTTATAGACTGTACGATGAGCTGTAATCAGTGGCCTAACGAGTCAAAAAAATTAGGGGGCGGGGGGGGGCAGAAATGGCGTATCGGGCAAACCTTATAAAAAGTTACGAGCGAGCGAGCGAGCTAAAAGTTCCAATTTTTTTTTTACAAAAATCAAATTTTATGATAGATTTTGACACAATATTCCTATTTCCCATGTTGCATGAAATCATAATTGTTTAATTTTTTCATAAATGTGTAAATGACGTGTCTCCATTATGATAAAATATGTTGCAGCAAGAAATAACTAATGCACTTAATCAGTTGTCCATTCAATTGTTTTAGTTTTTGGTAATTTTTTTTAATAAACCTAATTTCATATAATAAAATACAAAAGAACAAGTGGGGATATGATACCATCAGCACACCTGAATATTCATAAAGACATGCCGAGAACTGTTTCACCGGAATAATGCAAAAATAACTTTATTTGTTATCCGATTTTGATCAAATTTTCAGCGTTTTGCCTTTTTGAATTTTACTCATTTATTGAGATATAAATATCTTCATCCCGCAGCATCCCTTTCATTGAATACTGGAGGTATAGCCTGACCCACATCTTTATTTCGGCAGATGTCGTTCTTCTTTATTCCCCTTCCTCTTGTTTTATCCTTGTTTCACCATAAAAAAAATGATAGGGGAGACTGCCCTGTCTTGGTCGTTATAAACAATACCCCCGGGCATTTTATCATCCAAACACACTTTATACTTCGTCAAACATATCATAGTCAATTTTAAAATCGCATTTTAAGTTGACCTTAACAGACAAATGAAGAAAATATTTTTTACAATAATTATTAATGAATAAGATCTCAATTTGTGTTGAGTAAGCTGTCGAGTAGTCCTGCTGCTATAGCATAGTGGTCAATTTTGATATTAGTCATTCTTGTGATTCTCTATTTTTTCATGTTTTTATAGGAAAGCTTATGATGAGAAAATACCAACTGACGAGCAAGCCAGGGAGAAAAAGGAAAATGACGTCACAGAAATATCACTTAATGACATGGAAAAGCACACTCGAACAAAGCTTTTGGATCAGACAACACCAATTAGACATCTTTAATTCTACTTCGCAATGTTTAAAACCACTAGACTTTATATGGAATCTGAAAACAAATACAATAAAACAACTAGATTTTAATTCATCATGCGGACGAATTAAGTGGTCTGTCGTAAATAGATAGATAGATAGACAGACAAAATTATTTAAACAGATGAATAGATATTATATTCAAAGATAAATAGACAAATAGACATACATATTTAAACATAAACATATAAGATAGATAGATATATAGATAGATAGATAAATGGATAGATGGAGAAATAAATGATAGGTGGATATATATATTTTTTGTGTAAGCATGACCAAAATGCAATGAAAATTCGCATAACGAGCAAAATAATTTGTGCATATTGACTTCAAAATGGGATATTCAAAGCTCCATGTTTTCCTCGTGAGCAGATTACCTCCCTGTACAGGGAATGAAAACTTATCTATCACCGACGATGTATGTAAACCTGAAGTGAAATGTTTAATCTTACTCTCAATAATTTGGATAGTTCTTATTTGATTAATTTTGTTAATTCGCAAGTTGGCCTATCTATTCATTTTATGCATTTTTCTATATTATTCGAACTTTGTATGCAATAAACCGAATTGAATTTGAAATTGGAAAATTAGGGTTTTTAGGAGAAATGAGGAAATGCGAGCTAGCGCAGAGAGTGAGCTTGGGAAGTTGCGCGCATTTTCAGATTCGAATCTATAATCTTTCTATATTTTGTGTTTCCAGTCTTTTCACTACTATTCGTTATATTTCTTATAACACTGCATTATGAAGGGTAATAAACAAATTCCCGAAGAGAAGTGTGGATGTTGAGTCACCGCCAAGATGTTTATTGAATTGGGTTCTAAACTTCGATTTATATAATGGAGAGAATTGAGTCAGACCTAAACCTCCTTCATTTTGGTGCGATTTTTTTTTCTGAACAAAATCGTATTGGGTACGAGTTTAAAATTTGTGAACTATTTTCCATATAGTAAAAACTGCAATTTGTCGTTATTCTACATAGGTTTAAATTTCTCTTGATTTAGCTGTTCAGTAGGCCTACACTTGTTATCTCACCTTTTCCTCACCTTTCCCCTTTTCTTTTTCTTTTTTCTTTCTTTTTTTCTTTCATTCTTTCTTTCATTCTTTCTTTCTTCCTTTCTTTCTTTTTTTCTTTCTTTATATCTTTTTTTTTCTTCCTCTCTTTCTTTTTTTAGGAGGGGAATGTCTCCTCCACTTAAAAATTAGGGGGACGCGCCCCCCCTCCCGCTTCCACCGCCTATGTGTAAAGTCATGTGCTAAAACTTATTATTTGCACAGCCTAGGTTTGCAATTAGCAGATAAGAAATGAAAGGTAAATGGAAGGGTATAAAAAGTTCGGTAATGACATCTCAGATGAGGATAGGAATCAAATGAGAACGAAGGCGGAGAATGTCATTCGCACTTTGCCGGACTATGATCCTTGGTTGGGTAACCTATAGCTTGTGATATGCCTCTATAATATGGTTTACTTCCGTCGACTCCCAGCGAAACCATCTTCAGATCCGAATCGACCAAGGTTATGTTTTCTTTCCAATGACCAACCAGTATCAATGTCACTTTATAGACTGTACGATGAGCTTTAATCAGTGGCCTAACGAGCCCATTTTTGGGGGGGAGGCAGAAATGGCGCATATCTGGCAAACTTTATAAAAAGGTATACGAGCGAGTAAGCAAAAAATTCGAAATTTTTATTACAAAAATTTGTGATAGATTTTGACATAATATTCAGAAAATGATATAATCTTTCACCCTTCTTTTTTTTTTTTTGGGGGGGGGGGGGGTGGGTAAGCACCCCCAAGCCCACCCCCATCTATATACGCCAATTGCTGTAATCTTTGATAACTGTAGGCCAACTGATGAACTTTGAATCTCCCCATGATGATAAACCATGTTCTGATCTTTCTATGATCTTAACGTAAATAATACAATATTCGTCTGATATATCTCCAACCTATACTTGGTATCTGTGCGGCTGTTCATTTTTTGATCTGTAATTTTATTACTATGTAAGTTATTTTGATTTATAACTTGTTTATACTCTCTAAACTTTCCCCAAGTAATTTAGCACTAAAATTGGGGAAACTGTATGAATTTTTTTCTTGATGTTCATTAATTCCTGAGAAATTTGAAACGGTCGAAAATGTAATCTTTTCTCTGATTTAAACAAATTTCCGAAGAAATCAGAAATCGTACACTAATTTTCAACTCTTCGGATTCTCTTTATTTTTATCTTTATTTGTCCAGGGGCGGCACCTGGGTAATTCAAGTAATTCGATGGGGGCTTCTTAAAATTTAATACTCAGACATTTTTTTTCTATTCATGTTTCTATGTACATTCGTTATTGCGGATTATATATTTAGGTAGTGGAAATTTTCAACTAAATAACCCTTTCATGTTTGTTTTAATCTGTTTGTGATGTGGATGGTAGTTGATCAAACACTTTCACTTTTTATAGTGGCGTATCTAGGTATTACATGACGCACAGGGCAAACATTGAAGCTGGCCCCATCCCGACTGTTAGCTTCCATGTTTCCAGGATATTAAAAGCAAGCGACGAAGCGACCATGCGTGAAAATTCATTTCAAATTTTAATCAAGGAATGCTATATTTCTAACTCATTTTGGCCAAGAAACTGATTAAAAAACACTGACATTAAACAATAGAGATGATCAAAATCTTGAAATCAAAAATAAATTTTCCGTTTTCTTTAGTTATAAAGATTGTGAGTAAAATAAACGAAATCCTGACAAATATTTGAGGCCAAATTTATTAACAACGGTAACAAATGTTCAACATTTACAAACGCTGCAAGAATCTTACGAGGTCCCTGAAATTAAAATAGAATATCGGTGCAAGGGATCGAAGCGATCGACCTCCATGGAAATGTGGCATTTTCAACCCTCAAACTAGATTCACCTCTGATGCATCTACTCGTGCAGGTTGTGAATTATTACAGGGTTTGATTTTTCTTAATTTCCAGCTTTTTTCTTAATCTATTTTACGTTTTTTCCCTCTCAATTTGCCCCACTTAGAATGAATTACATTTCTTTTGAATTGAAGTTTAAGCTTTACAAATGCTGCAAATAGGACTACTGGCTCCCGATCAGTGGCATACAGATGGGGGACGGCTTGGGGTGCTTGCCCCCCCCCCCCCCACAACAAAAAAGTCACGACCAAGGGGGAAAAAAGAGAGAGAAGGATGAAATATTATATTATTCTCTGAACATTGTGTCAAAATCTATCACTAAATTGGATTTTTATAATAAAAACGTTGATTTGTTTGCTCGTTCATATTTTTGGGTAAATTTTGCCTTATACACCATGGGCCTTTTATACATAAAAGAACAAAATGTGGCCCGTCAAAAGCCCATTACGCCACTGCCCCATCCTGCTTATAAAATTGTAATTTCAGACGTTTTTGTTCCTATTTCACTTGCTTTTACTCAATGTTATTATTATTATTATTAGTGATTAATTTGGTCAAATTCTTGTATATCTAGAATCGTAACTCATACTTCACACTTAAAGATATGTTGTATTGGAGTGAAAAGATAGCAAAGAATATTTTCGGGTAAGAACAATAGATAAAAACAGGCCTTGAATCTCCACTCCCGATAGTAATCCATGCACAATGGCCATCTTTGTACACTATATCGGGAGAATTAAGGTATCGCGGGAAGGAATAAGAAAAATGTGTAATTCGCTGATTATTCTTTCCCCAAGTCTATTATCTGAAGTGTGTATGCTAACCCGAAATACATGAACAATTCATTGGACGCATTCTTTTTAAAATCGTTTATTTATGCATAATTAGATATACGAATCAGCACAAAATAGATTATAATATTCAAATGTTTCTCATTTTCTTATTTTTAACCAACGTTTTTACAAAAATAGTCAAATCTCTATACATCTTTCTATTCTTTATTCTAATTATCAACGTATATGCCGCAAATTTTGGATCCGACTGTATGTATTTTACTTTTTGATGTGTTTGTGCGTGTGTTTTGAACAATATAGCATTTATTTACATGATCACAAATCATTTAATCGTTTATACTGAACCGATAATTATGCTTACACAGTTTAACCCAAAATAATCAAATATTTATATAAAAAAAACAGAACCTGTAATGATAAGGTCCTTATCAGCCGATAGATTAATTAGTAGAATGTAGATAAGTTGCATCAGGAAAATAAAAGATCAGAACAAGCATGCAAAATAGGCCTTATATAGTCACGTGAACAACACGTGACAGTGACTGACTGCACACGTGACCTCTCAAAATCATTGAGCGCTGATGTTTTTCTCTATTTCAGATTTCAGTGACAAAACCCATGTAGTGGCATATACTTTTTGAGGGGATCCGAATTTTTATTACTTTTCACAAATCCTGTGAAAATACAAGCGACACCATTATTATTGCGATTATTAATTATAAATCAAAAACCCTCTTTCATGTAGGCCTATATTCTTAAATCTATCGTTTTCTTTCTTCTTTTTTATATTTTTTATCATTTTCCCCTTCACTATTTGACAAATCATATGAGACGTTTGCCCCTTGTCCCTCCCTGCTGCCCAGCCCCTATGTTTACATCATTTTTCAGGTTGAGAGGGAAAGGATTGACTGCTAAAATTAATGAAGTTTTATAGAGGTACTCGTGACAGGTTTTTTTAATGCTTAATTAGATTATTATATACAAAAGAGGATATCAGATTTTCATTGACGAAACTGTTGCATTCAAATTGCAGACATACTTCCCCAAAGAGATTTCTTATATTGTAAAAGAGATATTGAGCCCTGGCCAAAATTAATATACCTATACCGAGTTCAACATTCAATTAGGTTCAGACAACTCCACACTATGATGTTTATATCCATTGATTAGCACGTGCTTATTAGCACGTGCTAATCAGCATATCAGCAATTGATATTGATATGTAGGCATTTATCCTCCAATTTATTTGCTTTGACGGGGTTTATAAGTATTTCCACTCAATCAAATCGTATTCTTCTGAATATGCCAACTACATCAAGGTTCAATCATTTAAAAAATGACAACTTGCAAAGCACTGCAGTAGGGTCTCAACAATAAAAAGAACGATTAACATGAACAAACAAGAGCTTTATCGTATTTTGACAGATTAAAACCACCGTAGAATCTATTTAGATAACGATTTGATAAAATCATCTTTTTTCATTGGAAAATTTTATGTGAAAAAAGGTATAAAATTGTATATGATCTCGAGGAGATATAATATCTGAACCCCGTTGCATAAAAGTTACCATTATGGAAACTTTGCCATCCAATGGTTACTTCCATGGGATCCTGGATTTTGATTGGCTGTTGATCATCGTTACCATGGTAATTACCATTGGATGCCAAAGTTACCATAATGGTAACTTTTATGCAACAGGCCCTGATCAGTAACAGGAACAGTTGATTTTACCCAATCGGGATGAATAAACCAGGATATAGGATTGACGAGACCATGCATGAGTTGCTCCTGTATAGTCGGAGTGACCCTCATTGTACATCGTTATGTATATCGGGATGTAGTTCGTATTCTATTACGTAACATTCGTATAAGTCTTCAGAGGATAGCATTTCCCAGGTGTTAGGCAGTGAAATTCACACAATGGGATTCAAAGCAATCAAAATTCCACACAGGACCAGTTCTCTATAAAAGGCCCTAACCAATGAATAGGAACCATCTTTTTCAAGTGTGACGGCAGTGACTACACATCTTTATCTTCATGGTGAGTATATAGAGGAGACGTAAGCCTACGGTCTCCTTCAGCCCTGCTCTCCGTTGGGGAGCAGGCATGGAAAGCTGCCTGGAGTTGAGTTAAAGCGGCAGCTATCATGGCAGTCTCTGATATTTTAAGGCATGCGAGTCATGCTGACTTGGGCAGGAGGGCTCCTCCACCTATTTTTTTGGTATGTAAGCCATACCTTTCTACATCAGGGCGCTGCCCTACACTGTTTCTTCATTAGGGCGCTGCCCTATCTTTTCTTCTAGACATTTCGCTGATTCAGCACACCTTCACATCATTATAATGATTTACTCTGTAAACTCTTTGGTTTATCGAATTAAGCCGTATGCTGATATGACATCGAACCATGTCACTGATTTGGATTGCGAGCCTTACCCTTATTACAGCCTTATTTGACTTCAATTCATCCGAATAATAAAATTGCTTCCAACTTTTTCTTACTTGGCATTGCCAAATTTTCTACAATACTCGTTCTAATATGTGGTTAGTATACCAACCAATAACAGCAAATGTGCTGGACCAAGGGATTTAATTTAACCCTTCTTAAAATTGTTGTCGAGTAATTGCTATATATACGCCTATATTCCAATCAGATTGCGTACAGAAGAATTCAATACGACACCGGAGAACCGATAATACTGATGGTCATGGCCAACTGTGTACTGGATTTACTTGTATTAGTTAATACTGACTGTGACAGTCGATTTTGTTTCCACCATCCCAAAGATGGAGAGTTTCTTACTCTATAGATGCTACCATTCCTTTGCCATAGATTGGCATGAATCTTTCGCCATATCATAAAAATGGGTGACATTCCCGGACATTATGAACATGTGTATCTATGTATAAAAATTGTTACGCCTACATTTTGAATTATCCCTCATAGGAATCTTTTACAAGAACCATTTTCGTTTAAACATGTTTAAAAAGCATCGATTTGGAGTATAAACTGACATCACTATAACATGGACTGGCGCAGGCCTCTCTTTATAACCTAGAGTACATTGTACACAAAAGGCATTTTGCACAGCTCATGGAATCTTCTTCACTGCTTATAAAACGATGATCGATATATGCTCTTGTGTTAAATTTTAAACAAATTAAACAGTTGTACCAAGAGCTTCACAACAGCGATATTATCGCTAGATATCTCACAACTCGCGTGGACAATGCTCAGACTTACTACTGTACCATTTTACATATTCGCATAACCCGATTGGTTAGTGGCAAATTCATAGTCATTTGAATTGCTTTTAAGCTGGAAAAAGCCAAGTTTTGTCACGAAATTCAACTATCATCCATTTGTTGCTTGTAATATGAAATTTACATTCCTCAAAGGAAAAAAGCATGATAAAAAATGCTTCATTAATACATGTTAAATGATTATGGATCTTGAAGGAACTTCATGTTGAAATGAAAATTTTAATTGCCAAGATGCAAATCACATTGTCTGAGGTTTACCAGACAACAATAGATAATACACGCAAAATTGTTCCAACTAGTAGTTCATCCGTGCAAGGCGCTTAAATGAATAGCTCATTACTATATTCTTATATTAAAAGAGGTAGCTAGTACATTTTCACCAGACTTTGTAAATAGGCTACATGCCCAAGCCTGAACATTCTTTTGCTGATAGACCTTCCCATTCATTCATGTTGTCCTTGACAACCTACATTGAAGATTTGTCAGACCATGGACCTATATACATGTACATGTATTCTTGTTATCTATTCATTGAACAAAGAAGATTTTAATTAAAAAGATTGAACAAGGAAGATTTAAACAGATCGGATTTCTAACTTGACAAAGCACCTAATTATCATTTCCAACGCAAGCCGTTGATACTAAGAGTATTCCAAATTCCCGAAGTGTACAACAAGTTGGATTAAGTAACCTTTAAACCTTTCAAAAGTTTAGAATGTATGCAGACATGCATTCCGACAATTTTGGTATTGGTAAAAACACTGGATAGAGATCCATTGTTTAATCAAAGTTGAAATTTCTTCCACCCTGTACTCATCTTGTACAAGACTATCAACCATGAACCATCAACGTTGTGCCATGCAAAATTATACAATATGCTACCAAGAAGACTTAACTATATAAAGTAACTTTATATAATACATGGATTCCCAAGAGAACTTTTCATGAATGTTAACAATCAGTCTGATATAAAATATTTTATAAGCCATTATGATCCCGAGAGGATGCTGCTTTGATTTGTACATTTGTATCGCTGAAATTGTTTTTTTCATTACTAACTCCTCGATCACGAGGGAAATACACACAAAATAAATGAACTTGTGGTGATAAATAGTTTGAAAAAAAAAATGAATAACAATAAAACTGGGATTTCTGGAAGCGAGCTCTCGAGGTCTGTTTTACAGGGGAAAGTTAAAAATACCTGACATGGCACATCTAGGACCTAACCTGGTTGGTTTTTTTACTATTTACATCATTCAATCGGACGACTATGTTATGTCATGTATCAAAAATTGGAGATCGAAGTGTCATCATTTTGGACTTGTATCTCAAATTAATTTCTGACAATTATCAACATTAAGATTCATTACTTATTTTGCCAGTCAATTATGCTTATACTCCAACCGGATACTCCACAACCTGTGATTGATCTCAATCACTGCTAATATCGTTAGCATATTAATGTGTCGCGATCATGTTTTGTAAGGTATCTGACCTGCTAACTGCCAACATAAATGTTTAGGAATCAATTTCTTGCACGGCACCTATGCCATATAACAATAATTTTTTTAAACACGTTTGTTTTTCACAGACAAATGAATACCAATATCATTAACTATTCAAATTGATACGTATGTTTGATTAGAAGAATAAACTCCAATTTTGCAAGCTGTGCTGTAAACTACACCCTCGACCACCACTATGCTGATAATCAAGTATTATTGAATTAAGGCAATTTACTGCCTACAAATCCTTGTTGAACTCTTTGTCTCAATTACAGTATTTGACAGCAATATAACTCTTTATCAATTGTAATGATAAAATTTATTAGTCGAACAAAATTTGAAAACATGAAATTTCATTTAATCTAAACCATGGTTATCAAGTTTATAAATCTTTCAGGAAGCTTTTCTTTTCAAGTATTCTTACATCTAAATTCATTACAGCCTTTTATGGACTTCCAATTCGGGAGAATATCCTTTTACTTGGCACACCAAATTACAAGGAAGTTTGATTCAATTTCATTGTACCAAATTGTTGAATGTTAATCTTTTTTGGGCAATCATAAATTATATCTTCTTATTTTGACGTCAATAATTCTGCTCTTCTCTGCTGACATCAATTACGTCCAGCGTGCTCAAACGCTGAATGAACCATCCAAATTTCACTTTCAAGAGTTGTCATGAAAGTTATTTTGTACGATGAGAAAATTATTTGAACATCACTACTTTGTTCTCTTCAATTTTGAATTCTTCTTTGTAGATTGCTTTTTCTAAACTACTCTTCTCAGGTTAAAGGTGCACAAACATGACAAAGAGTACTGTCTAGTATTCACCAATTGGAACCCCCTAAAAACGTTTAGTAACCTTGTCTCAGATCAAAAACTGAATTAGTTTTTACATTATCATACCATCTGACCATGATGCCTCAGTAATTGTTCCGCGTTTCATCAATAATTAACTACCTCCTTCACCACTAAACTTTTGATTTGATCATAGAGAAATATTTTGACTTTTGATATCTGAAGCAAGATATTATTTTCATCCTATAGTACGATGAATCTTCCAACATTAGTTATTCTTATCTTAAACGTCGATTATTATATATGGCTCTTCCAGTGAGGCCATTTTCGCCTCTACTGCTGATGTAGAAAACCTTAAAATGATATAAAATTATTTGAAAATATTTCACATTTATATCAATGGATTATATAGAAGTATGATATGTACTTCATTGGAGATAATTTGCAAGATGAATCGATGAGGAATATTTCACTGATTAATTTCCTCGCCTTCATTGAGAAACAATTTATTAATAATTATATAAATATAATCATTGGCTGATTCAGTGTTCCTTAATTAAATGTTCATAATGTCAATTCATTCTGAAGTGTTATAAATATTTCTAGTTTGGCAAGTGGCAACATCGTATGACCACGTTGAGATAATATGATCTTTATGAGATCATTATGGGAGATAACTTTCAAATTGTTTGAAATTGACTTCTGGCTTTGAACATGCTATCATCTGAAGACTTATACGAATGTTACGTAATAGAATTCATAAATTATACAAATAGTATGAAGTATAATTAGAATTCTATTAGTAATAATGAAGTATAAGTCGAGGAGGATCCCACCCTGCATGACTGCATCAAAACAATTTTATTCCCTCCCGATTATGCAGAAGTCAATTTTAAGATGCAGAACTTATTTTGTGGGAATATAGCGCCATCTATCTAGAAATAATCTATTCCGAGGCACATTGTTAGTATTATTATCCCCGACTTAAGCACGAGCTGCCTCTTAGCGCTCAGTGCAATCAAGGAGTTGATCCTGTCGGTACCCATTCTCCTCACCTGGGTTGAGTGCAGCACATGATGGGTATATTCATTGCAGAAGGAAAACACATCATGCCGTGAATTTGAACCCATGTCCGTCTGATTGAAAGACGAGAGTCGTAACCACTAGACCACGGCGCCCCATTCAAACACATACAACAAATTTTTGCAAACCAAATGATTATTTGGTGTGTACATCTTGAAAAATTACTTAAGTGGATTGGAAAGCAATATTGTTTTTAGTTGTTTACAAGATCTTTGTGTTTTTGTATGATCTTAGCCGTCTTTGAAAAGATGGTTCCTATTCATTGGTTAGGGACTTTTATAGAGAACTGGTCCTGTGTGGAATTTTGATTGCTTTGAATCCCATTGTGTGAATTTCACTGCCTAACACCTGGGAAATGCTATCCTCCTCGACTTATACTTCAGTATTACTAATAGAATTATAATTATACTTCATACTATTTGTATAATTTACGAATTATCTTGTCATTTCACAAATTGTGTGTACCAAGTTTATTTTGAAGGATCGATTCGCATTCATCTAAATAACAGGAAAGCATTTCAAAAGCAGAAACGTATAGCATTAAACATACAAAATGTTTTAATTGCGAGCGACTGAAACTTCTGAACTTTTCGTGAAAATCTGTAAACGGATACATTTTGTCATAATATTCACGATATTTATAAAATTGAGTCATATCTCGCACTTACTCTACCTCCTTTCCTTTTTTGAGGGGGGTGGAACCTTTTTAGGGGGATGACGTTATTAGCCTCATCGTAATCATAATGTAATTATTACTATCATCATTGTTAACATTATAATTTCAGTGATTATCGGCAAGAATGCGTTTCGACGATATCCTTAATGAGCTGGGGTCGTTCGGTCCCTATCAGAGACGCGTATATTTCGTAGTATGTTTGATGGCTGCTACGACTGCATTTCACTCCATGACACAAGTTTTTATAGCTGGGACTACAGATCACTGGTGTACGGTAAGGAGAAACATCATCATTTATGATAGTAGATAACTAATAGCAAGTAATAAAATAAAAAAGTGAAAGTACACAAATTGCACGTAAAAATCGCAATTTAACTTGATTGAAAAAAAATCTGATGACTTAGTCCTTAGATGAAAGTATCGTGGTGTAGCGGTTTAGTAACTTGACTCTTGAACCAAGGGGCGAGGGTTCGAATCCCACCCGGCGCTAATGTCATTTGGCAAGGTATCCACGTTGTCACTCTCCACCCAGGTGTTAAGTATACCCGGTAGGATGTGAAAGTCAATGTGAGATTGGCATGTGTGCACCGATAAAGATTGCCTGTCCAGGATACTCCCCAGGGAGTGAAGATGAGCACTTTATGGGTGGAACAGTGATGGATCATATGACCGGGGTAATAATAATTACAATATAAAGGCGATCGCACACCTTACTATTGGTCTGCGACCTAATTTCAGAATAAAATGTAGTAGAATTTGATGCTAACATTGAGACTTGTAATATCTTACTGTGTAATGTTTTAAATCATCGTACGAATACCTATGTTTTAAATATGTGACTATGCTATCATCCTTCTTAGAATAAAACCGAATTTAATATCGAGTCGTAATGACGTCATAGCTGTCGTACGATTGGCTACGATTTGAAACTAATTTCGCCTTTACGCCAAAATAAAAGCTTGCAATCTTTCAAAATAGTTATATTAGTATTCTTCAATAAATTTTAACCTTAAATAAAATGATGTGTTCCATTCAAATTTTCAGAACATGAGCAGGATGCGATTTGTTCCAAAATCGGATCGCGAACAGTCGTAAGGTGTGCGGTGGACTTAAAGCGCCTAGAAACCAAAGTATGAAGCGCTATATAAATGGAACTATTATTTAGGAGTTATAAAATAAATGACGGGAATTTACAACAATTGTAAACCACCGTATAAACCCATATTTATGACAGTGGTGATAATGTTTTTGTATCCACATCATAAGCATCTGAGAATAGAATAATAAAATGTTTTATCGTCTGTGTAATCATAACATTCATGCGCGCATATATTTGATGATAGGGCCTTCGGAATGGAATGTCTTTGTTTGGAATATGAGCGCAAACATCGATGTGTAGTGTTTTTAGTACGTGTTCAAAGACTTAATGGCCCGTATTCTGAAGTCGGGGTTTAAATTAAACCCTGGTTTAAAGCTGTGGTTTAACTATGGAGAGCCAACCAGGGTACAATCCCAAAGAGTACGCATCCAAGTTATTAATTCATATGACGCCCAAATTGTCTGGGAATGATAACTGAAGTATTTTGAAGTATTTTTCTTCATAATGAAAGCAAAAGGAAACAAAATATTAAACATAAGAAATATACAATATGAGCAGAATTTTTGAATTTTTGGCTCCCCGTAATTTTAGCACAGAGTTAGACCGTGGTCTAAGTTAAACTTGACTTCAGAATACGGGCCAATGTATTTCGAAAGAAAATCTTTGTATGCATGCTCACTCATTATTATTGAATCTAGAACCATTTAGGGTACATGTAATATCTTTCTATGTTAGGTTGGTAATAATGAATATAAATTTGAATTCGAATTTGTGTTTATAATTTCGAACAGAAAAAAGAAAGTGTATTTCCGGTTAAACCCTGTGTTAATGGAGTAACCTACAAGGAAAACATTATACGTGTTCTAATATTCTTCCCACGTCTGCCAAACCAGCCTGCTGGTAATGATGATAATGTGATGATAATGAAGGTGATAATGATGGGGATAAAGGTGATGATGAAGGCGATGACAACAATGAATGTGATGATTATGATGATGAGGACGACGACGACGACGATGATGATGATGCTGATGATGATGGCAGTTGCCTTGCTGCTGGTGGTGATAACAATGATGATGGTGATGATGATGATGATATTGATAAATGTTGATGATAACGATGTTGATGGTGGTGATGACGATGGTGATTAGGAAGGATGGAGACTCTTATGAGTTCTTGGCGATGATAATGATGGGGATGATGACTGTGGTGATAAAGATGGTTACTATGATGATTGACGAGGCTGGTAAAGGTGATAATGATGATGAAAACGGAGATGCTGATAGTGTGTGTTGGTGGTGGTGGTGATGATGATGATGATGATGATGAAGAAGAAGAAGAAGATGATGATGATGATGACGGTGATGATGATGATGATGATGAAGGGATACAAAAAGTTGGTTATAATGATGACCGAATTGCTGATGATGGCGGTGGTGGTAGTGTAGGTGTTGGTGCTGGTGATGAATTCGATGGTGATATGAATGATAATGATGTTGATGGTAGTGGTGACAATGGTGATTAGAAAGGTAAAAAAATCACCACCGTTTACTATTCACCAAAATAGAAAGTGTATTTCTGGATAAACCCTGTGTTAATGGAGTAACCTACAAGGAAAACATTATACGCCCTATTATAATGATGATGGTGGTAAAGATGATAATGATGATGCTGATAAAGATGATGATGATGACGGGGATAAAGAGGATGATAGTGATGTCCGAATTGCTGATGATGGCAGTGGTGGTAGTTTAGGTGCTGGTGATGAAATCGACGGTGATATGAATGACGAAGTAAACGACGAAAAGGTACAGATCACTCCATTATTACCGGGTTAAGATCTGACTACAACTCAATCACTTATGTCTAAAAAAAAGATGATGGTTTTCATAATTCTTTTAAATCAGGCTGAGTATTGGGAGGATGAAAACTGCACTGAATGGAATTTATCTGTCGAGGATTGTGAAGAGGCAAAGAAGAATGGTAGTATCCCAACCAGTTACGAAGACGGGGATCTTGTTTACGATCAGTGCGATATGTACAATATCACAGGTAAATAATGATGGTCTAGAAATGCTTGTCTAATACTATATATAATTATATACTATATTTGCACAATATAATACGTTTGATGCGATCTCTGAACTAATTTCATTATATTTTATCGATTTAGAATCGTTTTTGTGGAGCAGCGTGCAAAAATGCTCCTCTAAAAAGTAATGATGAATGAATAAGTAACTATATGGATGAATAAACAAACACAATTCTGCAGAGAACTTTCCATAAATGCTGAAGTATTTTTTAATTTTGAGTGACTTAATAGGGGAACAAATATCAATTAATCAACGCAATCATGCACTCTAAAAAAAGGTTAACCCAATGTTGGGTAAAATGGGAACGTGCATGTTGGTTTGGTAAGAAGATATATATATCTTTTGTAAAGTTTACGCAACCAATGTTGCGTTGAAGTAGCGCACTATGGGGTAACAAAAAATACCCAGCAATCATGCATTGTTCCCTTTCTACCCAGTATAGGGTAAAATTTCACTCAGTGTTTTTAGAGTGTAACTAATTGTATTTTAAATAGGGATACGAATAAAAAGAGTTCCTTGTAAGCGAACGTTAAAATGAAAATATAGCGAATTCTCAGTATTTAAAAATATATGCCTACATTTTTGTTACATGTTACTCGAAGTGTATATAGTTCTTCATTTGCTACATAGGCATGGGATTCGACCCATCGTACGACTCATCGATGAATGGTACAGCCGAAACCATCCCGTGTCAAGATGGGTGGGAACACGATAAAAGTCAGCTGAAGTCATCCATTATACAAGATGTAAGTTTTCACTCTTATTTATTTTTATGTATAGGCCTAATTGTTCATTAAATCAGGACAGGTCGATATTTTAACAATTTTTTTCATCATGGGTTACTTTATTTGCTAATGATATACTGGTCACTATTTCGGTACTTAATTTTATTGTTATATCAAGTTCATCTGCCCTGCTTGGGCCAATACTATGGCTAATAAGTCAAGGGCTTGTTTGATTTATACTGTAATTTCAATTATTAAATAAAGATTGAAAGAAAAAAATGCGGTGTATATTTGGTATGTACTTTTCACTGTTTTTTTTATTACACACTTGTTCGTAATGCAAAACAAACAAGAAAGAGGTCTACACATGCTACATGGAATGAATTGCAGACATTCTATAAATTTCTTAAGAAAATCATGTTGTAGATGTTAAGGTATTTTCCTCGTTATATCGTTAATTTCTGAAAATGTCAAAAGGGACGATTGAAGTTTATTGCACAAGAATTGAGAGTTTCATCAAGACACGGAAGCTAAAATAAAAGAAGTAGGAAGAGATGGAGATATAGATAGATAGATAGATAGATAGATAGATAGATAGATAGATAGATAGATAGATAGATAGATAGATAGATATAGATAGATAGATAGACAAACAGATAGACAGACAGATAGATAGAGGGAGAGAGAAGGGAGGAAAAATGGAGAACGTGGAAGACCTATGACTCACAATTGTGACCTGATTTTAACGAGGCAACAAACATTAATTATCCTTGTGGCCAGATTTTCACATTGTTTCCTCGAAGACATTCTCCTGCCTGGTTCATTCAATTTTCATATCTAATTTTACAGTGGGATCTAGTATGCGACAAGAAAAACCTACCGGACTATGCCCAATCGGTATTTTATGCTGGTTATCTAGTTGGATCTATTGTATTTGGGGTCCTTGCAGACAAGTAAGTTAATTTTTTTTTAATGTACATACTTATTTATTCATTCATTCATCTATCTTATCATATATTCGTTTGTCGATTCGCTATCTTTTGACAGTTGACATCCAGAAATGGCTCAAACATTGGTTAAAACAATTTTCGTCAGGCAAACTTTTCTGGAAGTGTCTCCTTGTTTAAATAGATTTCACTGTTCACTGATCATACTAGGACCAGTCACTGATCTTTACAATTTTCAAAAAAATACTTGAAGATAGTTCTGTAGCGTAGTAATGGCATCAATGGAAAATACTGTTTGAATTATAGATACATATTTCAAACTTCGCATTTCAGAACTGGGTCATACAGAGCCATACAAACTACACGAGAAAACACATTCCCGGGAAGAACAGGGAATATTTGACTGTTTTATATCCTTTTGTTGTTGATGTTGCTTGCAAACCTTTTCTTATCCTTGTCGAATTTCCAAAGAGGTTAATGTCGGCCCATTCTTCATCCATGACCGTTTTTGTCGACAGCATAAAACTTTTGAAGAAGTGATTCTACAAAAGATTGACGCACTTGCTATGTGCTGAAAAGAGTTGGTTTTTTTTGTCTTTAATTTGTTTCCTTTTTTTGATCACCTCACAATCTACATGATATAATGATCATGACCCTGGGAAGTAGAGGTACAGAGGGCACTGAGGCACCCCTTAGATTTTCTGGGAGTGTATTTTCTATAATGTATTACTTTGACGTAAATCACCTTCATTTCAGAATTTCTTCGCTTTTTTAAATAAAATTTTCGCTAACAATATCCTAATCATTTCCGAATGTAAACTTTATTTTGTTGGGAGGGGGGCTAATCAATATCTTGTCAACAAAACAGCACCCTATCGTTAATAATCGTTCCCAGGCCCCTACTATTTACCGTACAAAGTACTGATTTCTTCTGTACGAATTAGTAAGCTATTTTTTAAATTTCCCTCGTCATTTTACAAGCATTTTTTATTCTTTTTGTGATCACATTAGAATTGGGCGATATCCAACCCTCTTTATTTGCCTCGGTATCCAGGCTGGATTTGGAGTACTGGTTGCTTTCTCGCCTAACTATTGGGTGTACATCGTCCTTCGTTTCTTCCAAGCGGCTGGCAACAAGGCTGTGCTACAAGTTGCCTTCGTCATTGGTAATACTGAATTTTGATCATCACTAAAAAAAAGTCTTGACTGTCAATATACCCCAGTCTCTCTTATGAATCCCATTACCTGTCAGTGTCAATATTCTATCCGTATCACTGTCTATCGGTCATTTTTTATACACTTTTGCTTGCAGTTATCTTTTCCATGCACATCTTCCATCTATTTAGCTTGTATATTACATATAGGGCTAATTGAGATAGCGGAATGTGAAGGCGCACCCCGTAAAATTTGAAAATGCATGATTGTTACTTTAAAAAATCTCTTGCTTGTCAAAATTTTCAGGAAATTTGCACCCTGTTAAAGTCCGACTCTTGATCCGCGCCTGATATTTGTTTCGCATTCAAAATTATTCCTTTATAATCAAGAGATTCATGCAACCCCCAGAACGTATTAAATCTTTGCGGATTTTCTAGAGTATTATTATTACTTAGACAGAGTAAGACAGAAATGGAATGGTTTCGAATAAGCCCGGCTCTTTGAACTTTCTTTTCTTGATGATAATACAGGTGTGGAGTTCGTCGGACCAAAATGGCGAACAGTGACCGGAATAGCCATCCAGATTTTCTTCGCCTTGGCCTACATGCTTCTTGCCATCATTGCTTACTTTGTTCGCTACTGGAGGACACTACAACTTATCATTTCTGCTCCGCTATTCCTTTTCTTTTTGCTAATGCCGTAAGTTCTTAGGCTCTCTCCTTACCGTCTCTTAAAAAATCAGTACAATATTTTGAACTCGCTTCTCACCCCCTTGATAGTGACGTTAACGGTCGCTCAATTTGGAATAAAGTTATGGTGAACATCAAGGATGAAAGTTACTCTTAATCTAGTGAAATTAATTCACTTCCCTCGAGGAATTAATTGTTCACTTGAGTATTTAATAGAATACTGGAGGGTCTAGCTATTACGTTAACACAGGGACTAATTGTATTTTGGATTTCTTGTCGCCAATAAATAAAAATGTTAGTCGATAAACGAGAACTCGGCGTGTTTAATTATGGCTTGTCATGACCACACGATCTCAGGCGCAGATCCACAGAAATAGGACAAAGAGGATACATGACCCCACCACCCAGATTCCAATTTTTAAATGTGTTGTTCGGGCTCTTGTGTCCGTTTATCAGAAATGAAGAATAAAATAGGAATCTTTGAAAGTGATTTCCCGGGTCTTTTTTTTTCGTTTTTTTTTTTTTTTTGCTTATCAATTTTTTAAACACCTTTTTTTATCAATTAGAAGGTGAAAATTATCGATTTTAGAATGATAAACCTTTTTTTTGCTTCTATATACAGAAATAGGAAGATATAAATGTCAAACATGAATTAGTGCTATCACTCCATTAAAGTTTTTAAAAGTTTGCTTCTGCTACACTGGAATAAACCTTTTTATTGATAATTTCTCACAAGTTTCATCCCAGAGTCAGCACGTTGGCTTCTCTCTCATGGTAATAGCAAGAAAGCTGAGAAAATCATACACAAAGTCGCCAAGGTCAACAAACGAAAACTACCGGATCCTCTCTTTACAAAGGAAGAAGTAAAAGAACAGGCAGGTTTGAGTCGTGTTGCGATGGTTACTGAAATTACATCACTTATATATAGGTTTGATGTATATCTTTTGAGTATATGACGGGCTTAGACGCTGTAGCCAGTCATAAGATAATTAATTTATAAAATAAAATGGGCCCTTTAAAGTATGTTTATACATCCCTGAATTTTTTTTTTTCATGGAAACAATGTTCTGTTGTAAAAGGTCAGTCCACACGGGCAATTAGAGCTACGAGAAATCGGGTGTTTTTATTTCAAAATTAATTTTTCCGATGGGGATTTTTTTATTCAAATACAAAAGATGACACACATACCCCTCCCTTACTGTCTTTTATATAATTTGTGTGTAATATTCTAGGAAGCTGCAAGCCTAGCCCCTAAAGCAGGTATCCTCGATCTTTTCAGGACACCTGTGCTCCGTTGGAGGACTATCAACTTTATTTACAATTGGTGAGTAATTGTTCTTCATTGCAAAAACTTAATAAAAATACAACAACAATAAAGCAAAGAAAAAATAGCAAATCTTATACAGCGATGCCAAACACTTGCTAAAAGTTAAGTTGCATTAATTTGAATTTTGTTAGCTATTCCTCAATGAATTATGATCAGTTCCTATTTATAGTAAGACAGGCAAAAGGCAGGTTCTGAAATATTATTATGTATATATTGACATGGTATAGGTATATAGATTATAATTATATCAAATTTCGTAATATTACGAAGCATGCATGCATGATTTTCCATGATTACGAATTGTGTTTTAGCTTTAATATGGGTTATCTGTTTCATGTAACGGGGAATTGCCCTAAAAATGGTCATGCCCGAATATTAGCAATTCTATAGTAAACACAATAAACACAATTAAAACAAAATAATAACAAAAGGAATTGACGGAATTTTACCTCTTTATGCTACAAAATATGAGTTTGAAGATCACACTAGCTGACTAGGGTGAAGCCGTAGACATGCAGGGCATCTCTCTCAAGAGACCAAAAACCCAAGATATTATTCTTACATTTTGAATGTGTTGCTGCCGTCGTATTTAATTATCTCCCTTGTGATATACAAAAATGCACGTCCCTCCATGCATTAAAAAAACACTGTAAATCATTAAAATTCTGACTGTCATACATATAATTACACCGAATAACTTGATGTAAATGTAATGATTCCATGAGTAATTGTTGATAATGTATTCCGTTTTTACTTTATTATTATGTTACATACATTGAATAGCTATGATGTTGAGTTATTTGTTTAACTGCAGGGCGCATAGACAGTACTGTTCTTCCACGGGGTCCAAGGATTATCTTAGAATAATCTAAGACTCTAATGTTCATTTTAATCTGATATGTATTTCCCTCACCCTGCGTTCTTCATTAAACCCAGATTTTGTTTAGGGGCAATTTTCTTCAAAACAAAAACTGTTCCAACTAAACACAACCTCACCTAGTTCGATGATTATTATTTTCATAGTTGTTACCTCCCTTTATATATATAGGCCTAAATAAAATGAAGCGAATGGATGCTGCAAACTTGGTTTATAACAGAGTCCTAGCACAATCGGCTTGGGAACAATAATTGATTGACAATATTCCTATACAAGGGCGTCGCTACCTATGATCTTTATCGAAATGAAAAGGGATAGAAAAAGAAGAGATAAAATATGGGCAAGAAGAAATAAGCAAATAAGGAACAACAAAATATATATATCAGAGATCCGATGAGTCGTGTAACTGTTTTATTCACACCCCTAAAATTTATTTAATTCAATGTGACTTCAGCGTTAAGTTCCCATACCCAAATCCCTATCAAAACGAATAATTTTTGGTGCCTGTTCTTAATTGAAATATAATGAAACTTTTCATGATTCCGCCAAATTGAAGAAAAAAAAACCTTATACAAAGGGAGGCAAAATCACACAAAAAGGAACATTATTTTACTCGAACATGCAATAAAAACAGGAAATCCTAACTATTATGACGTATAGAACAAGTTCGCTTACTGACTCCATATGAACTGCTTTCGTCACAATTAACGAGTTAGAGCCTGTTTTATGCGCATATTTTTCATAACGCGGAAAACGATTGGTTGAAACTTGGACGCCTTGGAGTTCCGACGAAGGATAGGACGCTTTGATTGGACCGAAGTTTTATGTGATTTGCATCTTGCGCACTCTGTGAAGCGAGTGATGATTATGTAAACAAACAATTGAGTATTCGTATTCGTACACTTGTGATTATATGCACTTCATCCTATTGACGTTGCTTATATCTGAGTTTATATCATCGAATCTTCGATCTTTGAACTTTCTTCAAAACCTGAAATCATGGATAAATTGGTGAGTTGTTTATTGTTTCGTGGGTTTTAACACTTTTTATTAGATTAATTAAATCATTGATCTTATTACTTGGGCAACAATCCGCTGCATCCAACGTTTTTTTTTTGCCCAGTTCAGTTATCCTTGATGATAATGAGATTGAAGAGAAAATCTAACTTGATAACATACATGTAGGCTTAAGACAATTATTTTGACCCTTTCTTAGATATCTAGGTCAATGATTTTAAATAAATTGACCTAAGCCTACTTTTTATATTAAGTGGTGATTTCATAATAAAATTCGTTCCAATTTTTTTCAAAAGACCAGACAGATTAAAAAAAAAATACTTTTTCATTAATACTTAACTTGATATGTATCAACGAAGTTGTATCGTTTCTAGCACATTTTTAAAAATAATCTATAGAAGATAAATCTCCTATATTATCCATAAAATGCAAGTAAAATTATTGTAAGCTAATAGAGTTAAAATAGACAGGCAAGTATTTTTCTATAGGGAAGAAACAACCCACATCAACTCACAAACATGCCCCTTCATATTTATTTCGATGAAACCTGTTTACATTATGATTTTGCAAACTTGATTATGCTATTTCTTTAAAAAAAAAAAAAATTATTGGAACAATAACACACCATCGTTGTTTCGATCCAACTGATGAGTTTGTATGATATCTTCCTACTTTGCTTAATGAATTTTAGAAAATAAATAATTGCATACGAATGAAAGCTTTTCTTCAGTTTGTTTACAAATTCTTACTCTGCATCACCCACAGGACCCCCCCCCCCCCCTTAGCGACAAAGCTACAAATTTATTTATGTAGATCAGACTTGCGTGGTATTTTATTTTCAAAGAAAAGGAATTTATTCTTTATTGCCTCCTTATTCGTTGACAGACTATTCAACCCTCTATCCTGCCCAATGAGGAAGACGAACCTGTTACCAGTATACTCTGTTGTCCTGGATTCTTCAAGGTTCCCAAGATTTGCTCCCTGAAGTCATTCAGACGGACATTTCGCCGCCATTCACCCAAAGTCGTTTCTGCCATTGTTGAGCCGGATGGGAGTTTATCATCGCTCTCTGATCAATCTGAACAAGGGACTCCAGAGCCCACATCATCAAGCGATGGACTAAGAAGGCATTGCTGGGAAGAGAAGGCCACCACTTGTTCTACTGAAGAAGAGCAATCCAACAAGAGCTTATCAGAAAAGTGTCAAGAGCTGTCGAAAACTGTTTCAGCAGCCATGGGACACTTACCCAATTGCTCAAAGCTCAAATGCATCTACTCCCGATGCGAAGGGGCATGTGGATCCAGTCAGGCAAAAAAGGACTTCAATGAGAGTTCTAGGGCATGTTCTCTTCTTCTTCGTGCAATGACCTTGAGTCATGCTCTTCATGATGGCATCATCTCCAGCCTGAACCTGTGGAAGGTTGTTGGAAACAAGCCGTTCTCCAAACCCAAAGACTACAAAAAGACGAATTCAGAGTATGAGGAGAAGATCACCAAGCCCATCAGGAAGAGGATGAAGGAGATCATCAAAGACCTGCGTCTACAGATTGCCCTTGTTGACGAAGTGTTGCAGAGGGCCGATGCGGCATTGAAAGGAAAATCTTTCCCCAAAGTAAGTCTTTTATAATTACGATCTTCCTCAGGTTAAACACTAATGTATTGTAATATTTATACAATTCCTGATGATTTAAATATTTTTTTTAAATATTTCATTCATTAGGAATCTATCACTTTTAGCATTAGTGAAAAGTTAATCTAATTGATATACGCTTTCCTACTTCAATAAATAATGGAAGTTGAGTCACAGTTAAGTAAAAAAATAGTTTTCCCCTGTCAGATTGTATTTACTGAATAATCTACTAAAAACACGCAATATATTTTGTTTCTCTCTTCTTCCAGAAATTCGCTGCAACAAATGACTACTTCAAAGAGTTTAGAGAAGTGGCATCCGAATGCATTCCCTCAAAAGTCTTGGCAGATTTTGCTCGGGCTGTTTCCGCCACCCAGATGCTTATCAACAAATCCTCCTTTCTCTCTGATCGCCTGTCTTCTCTCGGCCCGGACATCCCATTGACAGTAAAGCACCCGTTTCTCCGCACATCTGCTGACGGCATAACCTTCAAGGGCTACACTCTGGATAAGCGATTTACAGGACTAACCAAGGAACTTATTAAGTATCGTAAAGCGATGCTCTACGTCTCAGATGAGATCAAGACCTTGGATGGTAATCTGAAGAAGCAAGCTATGAAGGATCAAAAGATAGCTCTTAAGATGAAACTGGGAAAGAAGAAGTGCCCAAAGTCTAATCGCACTGCTGCCCAGCTTAACATGGCCAAGGTTCCAAGCAGCAGAGTCATCAGCATAATGCCAAGCATCGAAGAGGTCGAGGAGGCCGAGTGAAACCGGGGAAAGACTTGAATTGAAGAGAAAGAAAGAGCTGTTGCTCCGTATCACATGGCCGAGGTCCAATGAAGTAAGTCATCACTATAACACCAATCATCAAAGTGATGTAGGAGCTAGGCAGAGTGGAAGTCGAGAAATGATGGGCACAAACTTCTATTTGGAAAGTCTTGACTTTACGGGAAAGGCAGTGTCCAATTTAAGTTCCACGTGGCCGAAGTTCCAATGAAGCAAGTCATCGCCGTGATGCCGATCATCAGAGTGAAGGCGGGGGCAGAGTGAGACTCAAGTAAGGGTCAAACACAAACTTCTGTTTGAAAGGCTTGACTTCATGAAAAAGAAGGCCCCCAACATTTCTGTGATTGAGAAAGGATAGTATGTTATCCTGCATCAACGATAAACTGTTAAAAGCGGACATCCAGGAAAAGGGAGTTTCCTGGAATGTCTTTCATTCCAAAGAGCTCATAAAGAGCTTCCGAGAATAAAAAGCTCCCGAAGACACCCGACATCAAAGCTTCCGATCACCCATCCTGCAATGGTTACTGATAACTAAGAATCTACTCGTAGCATGATAACTTCCAAACAAAATGCTGTGATTAAAAGCAGTCTAGTCTCAAGAGGTGCTAGTGACAACCTTTCATGGAAATACTAATGAGTGGTAGGGAAGCAGTTGATCATTAACCACTTCAACAGATAGTAATGCCTTTTGAAAAGGAAATCTATTTTTGCAGAAACCCTTGTCACCGTCGACTGTGATGTGATATACACATTATTAAGGAGTGATAAAAATTATACAAGGGGATCACTTGGCCATGTTGGCTACTCATATGGACCATTGAATCTTGAAACTTCCTAACGGTTCAAAGCAGGTAGCACCGGGTTTACACAACCAACACAATGATGCTTATCAGCATATATGAATAAAGACGAGTGATTCCTCATAGGAGGCCTTATCAACCACAAAGTGTCTCGTGCCATCGCATCATTGGTGTAAAATGAATTATATAGATGGGGTTTAAAGAGATGCCCATCATTGCCCAACTGAATTAAACAACTGCATCCAACAGAATGAGATTTCTCATCGACATGCAATAGTCAGCGAATATTTAATAGTAATTAGATATGGAGGCAGCAAGGAAGTCATCATCACAAGATTTCCAAATGACAATACTATTTGAGTCCTCCATATATCGCAATTTAGTAACTAAAAACATCCCTAATGGACGGGCGAGAAATTGGAAACACTGGCCAACAATTATGCCCAAAGCAGGACAAAAAATAAAAAATAAAGTGTTGACCACGGATCATTCAACACAATCTTTACTCAAAATTGATATATGATTACTGGATGGCGAATTAAATCGAATTCAATTGCAAAAGTAACGGAAATAAACTACAATAAAAGCCAAGCAAATTGTGTTATAATTATTTTTTTATTGATATTACCTGTACTCTTTCTTATTTCATGTAAATATTAAATTGAATAAACGAGACTTATTCTTTAATCTACCTTGTATTATTATCATTTTTTACAAACACAGAGACACTACAGCGTACAGTTGGGGGTGGGGGGCAACAGGCACTCAAAAATTGTCATGACTATGGAAAAGAAAAAGAGGAAAAGGCATATTAATAAGGAAAGTAAAAAGGTGTATATGAAATCATTTTTTTGATATGTCAAAACAAAATCAGATATTTGTTATAGAAAAAAATAATTTTTCGCTCGTGCGCTTCGCTCGCATCTTTAGAAATTTTGCCCCATACGTAATGTCTGACCCCTCATTATACCAATACAATTAAATCCAAGAATGACAAATCATATCAATTACACATTTTAATATGTCAAAGAGCTATGAAATACTTTCAGCATTGAACAGATGATACACTCAATCATGTCAATTACTGTTGATTCGTGAAGCTACTCGGAAAGTTACTCACGATTTAAGCACAAGTGGAACATACTCTTATAGACCAGGAGCAAGGACCTGTGAAAAATGAGTTCGTTCAATCCACACAACAGAAAAGGTTTGACACCAGCATAGGTAGTTAGTATGGACCCTCTAGATCACTGCTAGGTAGGTAGTAGTCTCAAATTGTGTTATCACTTTTTTTTCTGCAGTCGAAATTAAAGAGCGATGTAAAGGAGCAAAAAATTGTAAAAATCAATAACCTTTAAAGGGAAGGTGAAATGGAAGTTGCCTTATCTCCGCTTGTATATATCATAAATACGTCATTCATGTATCAAAGTGTTGCTGGGTGGATCGCTCTACAGCAACTTTTAAAAGGGAAATTTAGATATCAAACCTTTAAAATAGGAATACACCCATGGTCAAGTTCCATTTCCATCTCAAGTAGATATGAAACAATAAGACGATAAATTGATTTTGTGTGTTCAAATATGTGGCGCTCTATAAAACTAAATTTGGATCAAATATGCGATATGCGATATTCATAACAAAAGTCTGGACTCAAGACGGAAGAGTAACAGCGATGAATAAGAGTGGGAAAAGAGTTGCTCTTTCAAGTGTAAAGGACCTCGGAAAACTTGATCAATTGAAGGAATGAGACAACAATATCAATCAAATTCACTGAACTGTAATACTTGGTCTGCTTGAGCACACAGGCGTTCCTGTTTACTATTTGCTTTTAAATTGCACTATTAAATATACGATTTGTTTTTAATAACGTTAATCACTAGAACTTGGTTCTTATTTTATTGAATATTTGTATAAAATTACATTCATTACTTACACGTAATACTTTTCACTTGTTTTGAAGTGTGACAATTTACATTTTAATGTTATTGTTGCTGTTGCTATTTTGCACATATTCGGGTTTTTCATGTATATATATTTGATAATTAAAATGATTAATGTACATGTATATAAATTGCTTAGAGTGGAGGAAGTAAAATCTCAACCTAATTTCAACATAAGATTTCATGATGAAATACCCATGTTCAATTTGTAATAAATCTGTTAAAATAAATCAAAAGGCTTTGTTATGCACTGTATGTTCACAGTGGGCGCATATAGTTTGTGGCGGGGTCTCAAGAGAGACCTATGATTCAGATGAACTGTTTGAAAATTGGCAGTGCCCGAAATGTATTCTCCAAAGTGTATTACCTTTTTGGAATGATCCTGATCTATCTACTGAAGTCGTGTATAACTGTAATAATAGTTTTGTCGACGCACATGATGATAGGTCAACCGAAACTAATGATTTTGCTCTAAAAGATATTAAAGGTATAAAATTAGCTCATCTTAATGTCAGAAGCATTGTTAATAAAGTTGCTGATTTACAATGTTGGCTGAATAATAACCCTTATGATCTACTAGGAGTGTCAGAAACATGGTTAACAAAAGAACATTCTGATAGCTTGATTTCTGTTAAAGGTTATAAGTTTGAGAGGAAGGATAGATGTACTCATGGAGGTGGAGTGGGATGTTTTATATCAGAAAATTTATCGTATATAAGGAGATTGGATCTTGAATCTGTTGCCTTAGAAATAATTTGGTTGGAGTTGCAACGTAGCAATAGTAGCTAATTATTTATTGGTATATTGTATAGAAAACCGGATAATCATTTAGATTTTTTTGACAGTCTTGAAAGTAATCTTGAGAAATTGTATACAGTTACAAACAAAGTCATCCTTCTTGGTGATTTTAACTGTAATATGCAAACTATAAATAATCTTTCTAGAAAAGTTTCCAGTCTCCTTACTACAATGCAAATGACACAGGTTATATCTGAACCCACTAGAATTTCACCACATAGCCAGTCAGTAATCGATTTGGTATGTATTTCTGATGCACTTGTTGACAATATTATTAAGTCAGGAGTGCAGTCAGCTGGACTTAGTGATCACTCTGTGATTTTTACTGCAATTAAAGGGAAACATCAACCCCTTTCTCCGAAAATAACTAAATGTCGTTCATTCAAGTACTTTGACAGTGAGAAATTTAAAGATGATGTAAGGAAAGTTGATTGCATGAGTTTTATTCCTGTGGGACTGACGTTGAAAAATTGTGGCACTACTTTAAAAACACACTCCTGGACATTTGTGACAGGCATGCACACGGGTTTGATAGTATACACGGGGGCCCGCCCCCCCCGCCCCCCCCCCCCTCCCCCTCTTGGCGGAGCCAAAAAAAGAAAAAAACGGAAAGAAAGAAGGAATAAAAGAGGGAAAAGAGAGGAGAAAAAGAAGAGGGCGACGAGTGCATAAAACAAGATGAGGGGAAGACTTGGAAAATAAAAAGAATCTTTCGTGCCACTATATATAACATTTTAGCTCTCGCTTCGCGCTCGCATTGCCTGTTAGGTGATTTACATATCTTGTTCAATATGGAGCTCGAATGTCAAGTTTGGAAGTCAATATACAAAACATATTTCACCTTGGAAATCGAACTTTCATTATTTTGTGTGATTTACAAATTGATTTTTAAAAAGTGCTCTGTAAAAATGTCAGTTTTATGGTCTGAATATTAACATTTGCTGCTTGCCTTACAATTTTTCTACAAAGTGCTTGAAATATAAAGCTGAAATTGACTCTTTTTTCAGATCGGAGTATCAAAGTTTCATGATTTACATGATTAAAGATGTACATGTATATAGAATGCTTAGATTCTAGGTCTAAATAATTTATGAAACACGCGCGCGCATGTTTATTCAGATACTCAACTTGTTCTCTATTTAAATCATTATCCAGTTTCAGATCACAATATCAAAATATTTCAGCTCGCGCTTCGTGCTCGCATTTTTTGATTGTTGAAATATGTAACGCCTTCATGGCTAAGTGCAAGCAGTCCTTAACAGTTACCTTTTCAACAGGTACCAGTTCAAAACATATATAAAAATTTTCTGCTCGCGCTTTGCGCTCGCATTATTAATACTCATCCTTTTCATGATTTACAAAACATGAGTAGAGTGTCTCGTTCAGTAAATATTATAGGACTAAATCTCGAAATTTTACGCTCGCGCTTCGCGCTTGCATCAATTGTTTACTTATATACCTATTCTGCTTGAGTTTCAATTCTTTAGGTGAAAATGTCAAAAAAAAATTAGCTCGCGCTTCGCTCGCATTATTTGATTGTTAAATGCTACTTTAACAGGTATCTTTTCCATCAGTTTATTTCTGCTCGCGCTTTGCGCTTGTAGTAATTATTACGTTGCATACACATCTTTTTCAGGATAACAAACATTGCCCAGAATGTTCAAATTTAAGGAAAAAATACATAAAATTTCCAAAAAATTAGCTCGCGCTTCGCGCTCGCATCATATAAATAAGGACAATGATACTATATATTAATTTATAAGAATAAAGCTAAGAAGTGACTAATGAGGACTACCCCTTCAAAGAAACAAACAAAAATCTTCTTCGAGCTGCCGATCGGGGAAAATATGGCTGAAACAAATTTCCGCCCCCCCCCCCTATTGGCGAAGGCTGGATCCGCCCCTGTGTCCCCCCTACCTTTTGGGAGAGATTTCCGCCCCTGATTCAGAGACAGATAGATACATAGGTACATACACAGATAGACAAATAGATGGATAGATGTATAGATAGAGAGAAAATAGATCGATATATTTATTGATAGATAGACAGATAGAATAACATATTAAACATATTTAATAGATATATATTAAATAGATAAACAGTCAAATAAACAGACATGATTATTTGAACAGATCAATAGATATTAGATTGAAAGATGAAAGGTAGACATACAGATAGACATACATATTTTGAACAGATAGACATAAGATAGATAGATAAAGATAAATAGGCAGATAGATAAAAAGACAGATAAATCATAAGATAGATAGATAGATAGATTGACTGATTGATAAATAAACAGATATACAGACATATTAAAAAATATTAGATAGATATATAGATAAAGAGACAGACAGACAGATAGATAGATTCGTAGATAGATAGACAGACATATTTAATCAGATAATTATCAGACAGATAGATAGAAAAATAAATAGTTTGAGAGATAGATAGATAAACAGACAGACAGATAGATGGATAGATAGACATATTTAAACAGATAGATATATATTAGGCAGAGTGATAGATAGATAGATAGATATATCATGTAGGTAGATAGATGAATTCTACGTACGGTCGAATACGGCAGCCGCATGTGTTATCCAACAAAAGTGAAAGGATTTGTTTTCTCTCAAAATTAAAAAAAATTTTGTTGAAAAGTGAAATATATTTTTTTCAAAAGTGAAATATATTTTTTTTGAAAAGTGAAATATATTTTTTTGAAAAGTGAAATATATTTTTTTTGAAAAGTGAAATATTTTTTTTGAAAAGTGAAATATATATTTTTTGAAAAGTGAAATATATTTTTTTGAAAAGTGAAATATATATTTTTTGAAAAGTGAAATATATTTTTTTGAAAAGTGAAATATATTTTTTTTGAAAAGTGAAATTTATTTTTTTGAAAAGTGAAATTTATTTTTTTTTAAAGTGAAATATATTTTTTTGAAAAGTGAAATATATTTTTTTGGAAAAGTGAAATATATTTATTTGAAAAGTGAAATATATATATTTTTTTTAAAGTGAAACATATTTTTTTGATAAGTGAAATATAAATTTCTTTGAGTGAAATGGTTTAGTGGAAGAGAAACATATTTTTTTCAAGTGAAACATATATTTAATTGTTTCCCTATGAGCGTGCCATAGATAAATGATGATTTTTTGGTGTTAGCACGCGAAAGGGATTATTATCGAAAGCAATTTAGAAAAACAAGATTAATTTATTGGTGGAATAAATTTCAGTTTTCCCGTAACAGAGCTAATAACTTGATAAAAAATTTGAAAAAGAAGTATTATCAGGACAAATTTAAGGACTGCGAAAATGACATAAAAAAGAACTGGAACATTTTATCGAAGCTTATACCTAAGAAAAATAAAACCACGAGTCATGATGTTAAATTAACAATTGATAATGATCAAATACCTAACAATGAAATAGCTCACGTTCTAAACAAAGCCTTTAATGAAGTCGGCTCAAGGTTGCAAGCCGCTTCGGGTAATTTCTCGAAAGATTTATTAAACAATTTACAAACTCTGTTTATTCCAGATTGTGAATTTAAATTTTATGCAATGAAAAAGGAGTATGTTTTGAAAGAACTATTACATATTGATTGTTCGAAAGCGGTCGGAGTAGATGGCATTCACCCTAAGTTTCTTAAGCTGGCAGCAGAGAGTATAGCTGGCCCTTTAACCCATTTATTTAATGCAACTTTACAAACTAGTGTTATTCCAGAAGATTTTAAAACAGCAAGAATTACTCCTGTACATAAGGGAGGATCATTTAATATTGACAATTATAGACCAATTTCTGTGCTTCCAGTCCTGTCCAAAATACTAGAGAGAGCAATACATGATCAATTGTATAAGTACTTAAATGTAAATGATCTACTTGCAAATTGTCAGTCTGGCTTCAGACCGTCTTATTCTACTGCCACTTGTCTAACTGAGATTACAGACTTTTTGTATGATAAAATGGACCGAAAACATGTTACTGGTGGTATTTTTTTGGACTTACGCAAAGCTTTTGATGTTATTCCTCACAATTTTATACTTGCAAAACTTAACTACTATGGTATTACTGGCAATGAATACGACTGGATGGAATCGTATTTAACAGACAGAAGGCACTTTGTAATGATTAACAGTTGTCGCAGTGAATTTTTGAAGATAAAATCAGGTGTCCCACAAGGATCTATACTGGGTCCATTGATATTTTGTATTTTTATTAATGACATGTGTAATTTGAAATTGCATGTACATTCTAAAATGTCTCTTTATGCTGATGATACCGCCATTTTTAATCACGGTGAATCAATTAAGGAGGTACAAAAGTATTTGCAAGATGATTTTGATTCAATAAGTAAATGGCTAGACTTAAATAATATGCATTTACACCCGCAAAAAACAAAAGCCATGGTATTTGGTCAAAAGTCATTTGGAGCGTTGTGGCCCAGTGGATTAGTCTTCGGACTTTGAAACAGAGGGTCGTGGGTTCGAATCCCAGCCATGGCGTAATTTCCTTCAGCAAGAAACTGATCCACAGTGTGCTGCACTCAACCCAGGTGAGGTAAATGGGTACGGGGTACCGGTAGGAAGTAATTCCTTAAAAAGCTGTGTGCGCTATGAACGCCTAGCTTAGCCGGGTAATATAGGAGCGCCTTGAGCACCTAACAAGGTGGATATGTGCGCAATATAAATACCCTATATTATTATTATTAAAAGAAAAAGTTGAGGGGTGCTCATTTGTCAGTGAAATTCAGGAACATACAATTAGAAAATGTAAAAAAGATTAAATACTTAGGTGTCATGCTCGATCCGGGCTTGACTTGGTGCGAACATATTACTAATATCGTTTGTAAAATATCTCGGGCAATAGGTTGTGTAAGGCGGATTAAGCACTTACTGTCCTTTGATATTATGAAGAAGCTGTACTTTTCTTTGATTTTACCTTACATTGATTACTGTATTACATCTTGGGGAAGCAGTGCAAAAATACATTTAGATAAGATACAAAAACTTCAAAATAAATATGCCAGAATTAATGCTTTTGAAAAAAGATTATAATACATCACAAATTTCTTTGTTGCAGTCACTGAAGTGGCAATCAGTAGATCAGCGTATAAAATATCAGTATTGTGTTCTTGTATATAAAATAATGAATGATTTAGTTCCAAATTATTTAAAACCTTTAGTATGTAAACGGCCCGTGAAATACAGGACACGGTATTCTTTACGATGCCCCCTTCAGCTTCCCAAAGCTAGAATTGAACATAAAAGAAAATCTTTCGCATATGTCGGACCCAAATTATTTAATGCACTTCCTTCAAATTTACAAGTTTGTACCTCCTTGTTAGTTATTAAAAAATTATGCAAAGCCTTTCATACGAATTGATAAAGAGCGAAATGATATTCCATTGATTTACAATGCTATGTATGTTTAAATTGTCACTTCCCACTCTATATTTTGGTGTTAATTGTTTCTGATGTTAGATATTTTGTATTTTGTATTTTTGATGTTGTTTGTTGTTGTTGTTCATAGTTATCTTGACATGTATTTTAAACTGCAGGGCGCCTTTGTAAAGCAGTTTTAAGAAATGAACAGGCCTACCCTGCAGTATAAAATAAATAAAACAAAATAAAATAAATAAATAAATAAATACATTTTAAAACATTTTCAGATATGTTTTAATTACCGTATGGGCTACTCTTTACAATCTTGTGGTACCGTTAGTTTGGAATCCAACACTGCATAAATCGATGAGAATCACCTGTTTACTGGCGATATAATCTGATCCAAGACAAATTCATTACCAAAGGCGTAGGAAGCCCCCCCCCCAAAAAAAAAAAAAAAAAAAAAAAAAATCAATAGATAAATGAATAAATAAATAATAGATAAAAAAACAGGGGGGCAAATCTTAAGATGTAGCTGATAGAGAAAAACTTACTCTTTCGTCTCCAAGTGTTTTCAAGAAAATAAGAGTGCTCTTTCTATATAGCTTAAACACCATTTTCCACATTGAGGGCTCCAAAAAGCCCGATTTTTCAATAGTTAAACTACAGATAAGGGTAGGGGTACCTTCGACAGGCTCCTTGAAAGTCCAAGATGGCCGACAAATTTACCAATTTTGAACCCCATGCCTATGGGACACGAGTTGGCCAAGGGAACATCAGGATTAATTAACTAGACACTTCCAGCAATACAAAAAAAGTTGGTTAAAAAAATTATATCCCGCTGGTGCACGGGAACTCCCATTTCCGACTAGATTATTTTCTTTTTACTTCTATAATAAAAATTTCGACCCTTTCCACAGGATGGTTAATAACATGGTATACTATGGATTGACCTATAGCAGTGGTGACCTTGGTGTCAACGTATACTTGAACTTCTTCCTGTCCGGTGCAGTCGAGATCGTCGGTTACGTGGCAGCCATATTCGCCATCGACTTTTTTGGACGTCGGCCAAGTATCGCTACTTTCCTCATCATTGGCGGCTCTGCTTGCCTCATTAATATCGGTCTACGTAAGTGACAATTTTTGAATCATGCATTCTATTTTTCGAATATAATTCGTGGTGTTTTCAATCGAAATAGAAATTTAGCCCAGGTGAAAACCCATTATATGTACGACATTATTCTTCGACCAATGCTCGTCTGCTACTGAAATCGACGAGGTGGATAAATGGCGTCTTAGGATTTAACCACTCCCCCACCACGTCTCTGATTGGCTGAAAGTTGGATTGAGTACTCCGGTACTCCGTCCTGGCCAGCTCCTCGAATGTACATGTATGATATCACCGTTGTAACTTGCCGTTTTTTAAGGTCCTAATATAACCTTAAAAATATATTGGGAATCGTTGCGAATCTCATAAGCAAGAGATCGGACATCCACTACTCCATCTCGTTCTTCTGCTATTTTTCAATTTCTCTCGCGCTCCTTTCCTCTTCTTACCGGTTATGCCTTAGGCTTTGCTCTCATAGTATTCTCCTATACCCCCATTTCCGATTTACCACATCCCACACTCCACTTCCTCTTTCTTTCTTTCTTTCTTTCTTTTTTCCAATTTGTTACCCCGCCTTTTATTTGATCTTTTTTCAGCAGTTGCGTCATATGCCATTATTTTAGACTTGTTTTAGAGGAAAAAATAGATTCAATAAATGCAAGCGAGCGAGCGAAGCACGTGGCACAACAAGTGCCCCCAAGCCCCCTCCACTGCCACATAGCATTGCTCTGTAACCCTGATCTTATTTCTGTCTTTGTTTTTCATCAGCAATTGGAGCTTGGAATACCGCGGTTGCCTTGATCGGTAAATCAGCCATATCGGCTTCTTATTCCATCGTCTATGTCTACTCAGCAGAGTGCTTCCCTACACCTGTCAGGTAGGTAGGTTTAACCATTTTAATCCAAGCCTACGAAAAATATTTGTTGAGAGGACTTGAATTCATGAAATAATAAATGATCAAAGATGATAATAATAATAATAATAGCTGGATTTATAAAGCGCTTTTTGCCAGAGGATACAAAGCGCTTCTATTTAGCTCGAGCTACCATCACAGTCAGTGCATGCAAGGAATTACTCCTGCCGGGTATCCATTCACCTCACCTGGGTCGAGTGCAGCACAGTGTGGATAAACTTCTTGCTGAAGGAAAACACGCCATGGCTACGATTCGAACCCACGACCCTCTGTTTCAAAGGCGAAAGTCAGAACCACTAGACCACGATGCACCCTTTATCTTTATCATGATATTTTAATTTTTTAAATAATTTTTTTAGATACCTTGGTTAAACAATTAAATTGTTCGTTTATTCAAAATTAATTCTAAATGAGTAATGTTTTGTTCTATTTAATTCACCCGTATCCCTTTCCATTATAATCATTATCATAGAAGCATTGGTGTCGGCACCTGTTCAATGATGGCTCGTGTGGGTGCCATTGTTTCACCCCTGATCCTCATCCTAGGGGACTACTATTACCCCGCTCCTCTTATCATCTTTGGAACCACCACCATCTTGGCTGGGTTTCTCTCCCTTCTCTTCCCCGAGACGCGAGGCAAGAAACTACCGGAAACCGTTGAAGAGGGGGAAATCTTCGGAACGTAAGTTGATTCATTGTCTAATATTTCTGTAGGGGCGGCGCCAGGGCAAAATGGTGACGACCTTTTTGGTTCTCAACTGTATAATAGGGGTATTAACATGACTCATAACTTTTTCGGTAGTCTCCCTTTCCTTCTTTATTCCCTTTCTCTTAATATATATTTTCTCCTTTTTTCTCCACTTTAAAAATTACTAGTAAGGGGTGATCGACGACTGCCCGTCCATAATTATATGACTGTAAAAATTCAAATTCCTACTAGGCCTAACAATTACAGTCTAAATAAAGGAATATCCCCTAGTATTGATATGGCTGTCATACAGATATATTTCATACATGTATATCAATATCGCATTTTATGTTAACTTTTAGCAGACGAAAAGAATGAAAACATATGTGATAATTGAATTATATCTCCGGTTTTTAATATGTAAGATGCTGATTAGGCCAACCGATGATGTGTTTGTTATTTTCAATTTTAGTCATTCTGGTAATTCTTTATTTTTTCCATGTTTTCATAGGAAAGCCTATGATGACAAAATAGCAGCTGACGAGCTGGCGAGGGAGCAAAAAGAAAATGACGTCACCGAAATACCCCTTGATGACATTTCCATTGGAAAAACACATTCGAACAAAACTTTCGAATCAGACAACGCCGTTTAGACATCTTTAATTCTACTTCGCAGTAAAACCGATAGACTTTATGATGTCTGAAAACAAATGCAATAAAGACCAATTAGGCATATATATAATAATGTATATTATACTCCGGTGTATTGAGAGATAATTCTCACTCCACGCAAGATACACCTGGGCCCCATTATACAAAGAGTTACGATTGATCCGATCAATCGCAACTATGGAAAGCCAGCAAAGTCAACATATGAAATGCATGTTTGTTAAAAAAAATTCTAGATATGAATGCATATCCATAAATTTATTGATTTCTTTACAATTTGGGGTATTCTCCTTTGATTACAAAGGACATTTTGCAAATTTCCTGTAGAAAAAATATGACACTGATGGATTTCCATAGAGTTACGATTGATTGGATCAATCGTAACTCTTTGTACAACGGGGCCCTGGGCTGCACCTCCACGTCCTCTTCACATAACCAATGGCTGTCTTATCTAATAAGGTCCCCAAAACCCCTTTTCAACAAACAAACATGGAGTGCGGTAGCGCTTGTTCACTTAAAGAACATTATATTTTTTATTGATTTTTTGTTATACAGCGCGTCCCAAAAAAATGTCCCTCTGATACGCGGCTGAATTACTTCAAAAAATAAAAATTATTCTCAATGAAATGTATGGAATTAGTAAGCTCATATCATGTTCTAACATCTATAAAACTTTCATTGGTCTCGCTTCAGTGGTTTTTAATACACAGTCTATTATGTAACAGTGGTGCTTTTCAGCCCATTCCAAGTTTGCATGCATGCAACACTGCTGTGTGTTCTGCTCTTTCTAGCATACAGGTTTTGTATCATCCCCCTTTGAACATTCTTACCAAGAATTTCCCTGATCTGATCAGGAAAATCTCCATGACCTACCCAGGCTCATCAAATCACAACCTTGAGCATGTTCAGAAGGGCAAAAACAAAATTTGACAGTTCATTTCATGTTTGATAACAGGAGATGCACAATGATTAGGACAACTGGTTATGTCTGTTTAATGCCTGATTCATGCTTAATATTCTGCATTTTTGTTTTCATTACTCTTTTTAAGTTAATAAGCTACTGTGGTTAACTTAATTCAATGTAACTTTTTAAAAGAAAAAAAGTAAAAAATTTCATTGGTAAAGTTCCTTTCCTTTTGCAGATTCCCCTTTATTTTTCAGCTTATTTTACTCATCCATCATTCAATTTTCTTTCCAAGTTGGTGCACTGATTCCCCTTATCAATCATGAAACAAAATTAATTCTTATGTTTCTTGTCCGTCTGAACATGCCCAAGTTTATGATTTGATGAACCTGGATATGATTAGGGAAATGTCCCTGCTCAGATCCAAGATGTAAAATTGGGGGTTAATATGCCTTAGACAATGCAAAAATGCATCAATGCTGCAAACTTGGAATGGGCTAAAATGCACCACTCTTACATAACAGAGTGTTTATACAAAACCGCTGAAGCGTGACCAATGAAATTTGTATAGAAGCTAGATCATGAAATGAGCTTTCTACTCATGAACATTTATTTGAGAATACTACCACATTTTAGAATTAATTCAGCCCTATGTCAGAGGGACATTTTTTTGGGGACGCGCTGTATTTGATTATTGTTATCTAACATTTTCAGGGAGATTCGCTGATGTTTTTTAAAGGGGAATCCAACCCAAATAAAAATTTGTTTTTATAAGGAAAAGAAAAATCAGACAAGATGATAGGTGAAAAATTGAACAATATCGGACAAACAACAGGAAAGTTATGAATTTTTAAAAGTTGTAAATATTGGTAATCACTATACCCATGGAGACTTCAAATTGGCCGCATATGGGATGTCATAGTGATGTAAGGCAAGGACTACTCTTCCATGTACTCCAATACATGTTATGGCTAAAATGTCATTTTCCCCAAAAGTTTTATTTCAAATTATATTTTTCTTTCATGAGGACATAAAGCAATATACTACCTGGGTTATATTCAGATTACTGCCCCAGGGGAATGGGTACTTAGGAGAAAACCACAAATCCCTGATAATAAAGTACATGGCCTATGGGAAAGTTGTCCTTGCCCCTTGTCATAATTTACTTACCCAGTTGCCAATTTGAAATCTACATAGTATCAGTGATCTCAGATTTAAATCAGCTATAACTTTCTTGTTGGTTGTCCGATTCCTTTCAAACTTTCACAATGCTGTTTAATTTATTTTTCTCCTTCCCAACACAACATTTTATGGCCAAGGCTGGATTCCCCTTTAAGTCTCTTATAAATTCGACACAATGGCGACTGATCTGAAATAATATGCATAATTTAGCAAACGGTAGACTAAATACCGTTGGTGAAAGCAACGAGGTAGACTATATTTTTCGATACTAGATGTGTTATTGTTCTTACCATTATTTTTTTTCATTATCAATTTATCATCATTATTCTTGTAGCTTTAAATTGTCATAATCATCATCACTATCACCATCATCATCTCGCATCATAAACGTCCTTCCGTCTCTTGTGGTCATGGTGATCGTCACTATTTGATAAATGAAGCTTTTGCGCCATTAAGTATTTATAACTGAGGAATTTATTCAGCTTTGACATTAAAAAAATATATAAAGTGTTGTATAAATTTTCACGTGATCGTATTTTTTAATAACTGATGTGCCCTTGCATTTTGTTTGAAGTCTTGGAAATAAAGAGTGATAAAATCAGGACGGGGGGGATTTCTGACGAAGAAAAAAAAATAAAGAGGTCAAAGGTCATTACTCTTGAAGTCAATTTTCCGTAGAAAATTCCTTGGACAAGTCAAACATAAATTATATACTTAACAAAGATATCAAAACGGGGCGGCGTGCCCCACTGGGTGATTTCAAGTTCAGTGTTCACCTTTTGGTGTTGGTGTTAGGTCAATTTTTACACCATCATTACACCAAACATAAAATGAAGATGGTCCCGAATCTGCATCAGTTTTATAAACTGAATAAAATTTGGAGCTAAGGGAAGCAATCCAAAGTTCAACACCAACACCAATGCCAACACCGGAATTAAAATCATGTATGCAGTATTGTAAACACCTTTCAGAATAATACAGCTTCTGGAATTGATGATTTTAGTTCACGTGTCATAAAGTGTATAATAAAAGAAATTTTTAAACCTCTGTGCCATATATTTAATTTATCTCTTTCGAAGGGAATCTTTCCAGATAAACCTAAAAATTGCTCGGGTAACTCCTGTATTTAAGAGTGGTGATAAATGTGAATTATCGAACTACCGTCCTATATCTGTTCCATCTTGTTTTTCAAAGGTTTTGGAAAAGATTGTTTATAAACGCACTGTCAAGTTCCTAGATAAATGTAATATTTTGGGTAGCTATCAGTATGGCTTCCGAAACAAATATTCAACAAGTATGGCTCTTACTGATATCGTAAAGAAGAATGTAGACGCGTTTGAACGTAATTCTTTTCTTGTTGGTGTTTTTGTTGATTTGTCAAAGGCTTTTGACACTATAAATCATGAGATCATGTTAGCTAAACTAAAACACTACGGGATTCGAGGAATAGAACATAGTTGGTTTAGTAGCTACCTCTCCAATCGATTTCAATGTACTAAATATAATACCTGCTTGTCAGAACCTAAGAAAATTGTGTGTGGAGTTCCGCAAGGGTCCTTGTTAGGGCCTTTGTTATTTATATTGTACATAAATGATATTGCAAATGTGTCAAATATCCCATCATTCATACTATATGCTGATGATACAAATATACTGTTTAGTGGTAAAGATTTAACTTCCTTGCAAGGACAAGTAAATGATAATCTCTCTAAACTGTGCATGTGGTTCCAGGCAAATAGGCTATCTGTCAACCCCCGTAAGTGTAACTTCATTTTTTCAGTAATCGTAACAAGCAATATGACACTGATTGTTTTAAATTACAAATGAATAGCATTGAGATTCCTAAAGTTGAAAAAACAAAATTTCTTGGTGTAACCATTGATTCAAAATTAACTAGGAAATTTCACATACAAAATATAGAGAAGAAAATATCAAAGAATATTGGTATTATATCCAGATTAAGTTACTTTTTACCAGCTTATATATTGCGAATGTTGTATTCCACACTCATATTGCCATATTTGTCTTACTGTAACTTAGTTTGGGGTAGTACTTTTCCGTCTAACCTATAAAGAAACTTGTTACAAAACAAAATAAAACAGTTAGAATCATAGCTGGAGCAAGCCCAAGATCTAAAGTTGATACATTACACTCAGAGTTTAAACTGCTTACTTTACGGAAGAAATTACAACCTACCAACAATGTGTTTTATTTATCAGTGTATCAATCGGCTTATGCCTGCTAATTTTTCTGTATTGTTTGATACAAATCATAATTTATATAAATACAATACACGCTCCTCTTCTTTGATTCATTTGCCAAGACACAGGATTTGTTCTTATCAACATAATATTCGTTTTATAGGTCCAAAAAAGTGGAACAATTTACCTACAGACATCAGAAATGCATCAACTTTGAATAACTTTAAGAAAAAACTTAAGAAAAAACTTACGTCTGGTCCCTACATTTTGTGATTTGCCTTATATATTTAGTTGTGGGGTGATTGGTTTGACGATTTATTTTCTGTTTCAAATGACATACAAGTATTTAATATAAAGTTGCCCTGCCCCCCCCCCCACTTTTCCCCTTGTTTTGTATTATACTCTGTTTAGATAAGTTTCTTTCATGTAGGATGGGGGGTCGGGTGTCCGGACACTTTATATTTTTGAAGCCTTCTTTTTTGTCTTTGGATTACACTAAAAATATGAATTCAATACTTGTAATCATCTTCTATTTTGTTCTTTATAATATTTCCTAACATTTTGTACTAAAAATTTATGAAACTTCGCTTTCAAATTTTTCCAAATGACTTTCTAAAATTGATCGTCCGGACACACAACCTGTCCGGACACACAACAACTGGGTATACTATTGTTTTTGTCAAGGTGCACTCATCACAAGCTGTGCTTTCTGAGTTGCTACCTCCATTGTTTTGTTCAAGTTTATAAAATGTATTGTTGCTTTTATTATTGGAAATAAATGTACTTCATTCATTCATATAAATATAAATCACTAATTCACACAATTTTTTTGCAAAGATAGAGGAAAGAGAGGGAAGAGCTAGGATTGTAGGAATAGAGAGAAAGACACGGGAGTTTCTGTGAATGAGTGTGATTGTTTTATGTAAATTTTCTTTTGTGGACCCTAAAAGATTGGCCTTGCTATTATATGTCAGCTCCAATTACCAAATGTTTTTCTTCGCAATGTTTGATGTCAATGTATGATGGGGTGTCCAAACTTCGCGCACTTTTCAAAAATACTCATCAGGTTTAAAGTTTTTCACAAAATATTCATAAATTATACAAAACCAATTCAAGAAATAGTTACCACATTGACGGCAAGATCGTAAACTATAAAATCATGGACGAAAATGTAAAGTAGGTCAAGGGAATTCGCCGGTATCGCGATCTCAAAATTCTATTCCGATCGGCGAATGCGCGCTGTGCTGGAGAACGTTCAGAAAAAGTGTGACCTAACTTCGCGGACCAAAGTTTTTGTGGACATTTAAGCAAAAACTCAAGCTCAAAAAGTGAAATATTTATATCAGATTGATGGCAAAATGCTATAGAATTGGTTAGTACCACATTTAACTCACATTTTTGATGATTTCTGCTTGCAAAATGGTGATATCGTGATGCTTGTTGAGAATATCAGATTTCTTCAAAACGGGCGCTAACGGTGACAAATTTGCCGATCTTTTGCCAATATTTTCATGAATACTGAACTCATCCTAAAGAAACTTACACCAAAGGGTAATTTTAGGCGCTAACGGTGACAAATTTGCCGATCTTTTGCCAATATTTTCATGAATACTGAACTCATCCTAAAGAAACTTACACCAAAGGGTAATTTTAGGTCGCTTTTCACGTTGATGATGTCAGATTTTAAGGATATTGGCTATTTTTTAAGATAATGACCGTCCGCGAAGTATGGACACGCGCGAAGTTTGGACTCACTGCCATATAGATTTGATAATAAAATGGACAAAAAAAGTGTTCTTGTTTATCAGTATCAAAATAAGTAGGGCGATAATTCGATCGGAGACCTCTACGCGCACAAAAGATTGTGCGCGCTAAAATTTGCGCGCTTAATATATTCAACATGTGGAATGGATTGAAAGAGTAAAAAATTTTGTCGATCCCTTAAAATTTGAAATTTATTTTCATTAATATTGCATTTTCTGGATATAATTGTGTTGCACAATGTCAGAATTAAAAGTAAGTCCACGCAAGAGGCCCCATGAGGGAAAGAATAAGCCGTTTTTGAACGAAACAGCGACCAGCACACGGGAGATGAAGCCAACTATCTTCAGAAAACTGTATCAGAGGGGTGACCTGCCCATTGCTATGGAGCACTACGGCATGGGCAACAAAATATTTTGGAAGGTAGGCAAATGGATAGCTTTATATAGGGTCTCTATAGCACGACAACGTTTGGCAAATAGAGTCACCTAGTGAAGGTAAAATATTATATCTGCCATCACCTCAAAGCTTATTAAAAAAAAAAAATCTGCCACGAACATGACGAAGTCCCTTCAACCGATAAGAGAGAAATCGTGTTTTATTATGAACGTTAGACGTCGTCCATAGTTTTTCCCCCGGTCAAAATGGCAGTTCGAAGCAATTTTCAGGAAAATAATCTAAAACTTCTTCCGTTTTTCTTTATGAATCAGGCCTGTGATCGAATATATTAACCAATATTATTGATATTTGATTGACGCCAATGGTATTTACCGCGGGGAGAGGCTGGTCAAGATGACCTACCTAAAAAAGTGACGATATTTTCCGAGTTGAAGAGGTTTAATCGAGTTACATGGCAAAGACTCTATTTTTTGTATTCTAGTTTTTATTTTCCCATCATTTCATTCCTCTCACTATCACTTGATAAGATATGATTTGTTTTGTGATTCGTAGAAATTTAAGACTTTCGATCTCGATTTCAATCCGTAGAAAGAAATCGAGAAGTTGGATTATCACCACTATCTTCCCCTATTCTTCGAGGGACTTCGAGAAACTGAGCATCCTTTTGACTTCTTCGCCAGCCGTGGCATCAATGACATGTTGGAACATGGCGGTCAAAAGATACTTCCCGTTATCCCTCAGCTCATCATACCCATCAAAGGTAATATAATAGGACCTACATCCTGATGCCCTGATATCCCTACTGGAAAGAACACATTGTTCGACAGTGTGTTCACAGTGTGGAACATAATGTGAAATCATCTTCACACTGTTAAATTTTAGCATTTCAACACACCCTCACTCCATACACACATCCCTACTGGAAATAAAGAACACAGTCTCCCATGCACAGTGTGTACGCAGTGTTGTTGAACACAAATGTGAAATCACCTTCACACTGTTAAATTTCAGCATTTCAACACACCCTCACTCCATACACACATCCCTATACTGGAAATAAATAACTCAGTCTCCCACAGTGTGTACGCAGTGTTGAACACAATGTGAAATCACCTTCACACTGTTAAATTTGAGCATTTCAACAGTGTGAATCACATAATCATATAGTCAACCATGTGAACACACTTTGAACAGCCACACTGTAAAGGTGTCCACAGTATGAAAATATATAAATAAAAAATAATAATAACCCTACTGGAAAGGACATAGTGTGTGACACAGTGTGGAACACAATATGAAATCACCTTCACACTGTTAAATTTGGGCATTTCAACAGTGTGAATCTCGTATTCACATCGCTAATCTACTATGACTATATAGTGTAAATATCCACACCATAGAGGTAGCGACAGTATGAAATCATGGACATGGTGAAATCAATTCACATTATTATAGATGTAGGCATTTAACAGTGTGTTTCATGATATTTTCACATATAACAGTCCACTATGTGAACACACTGTGATCACACTATGACAATGTGTTCTTTCCAGCGTGAGGGATCGGATAGGTCATTTGAATGGCATGTATTGAAAATAAATCATAGAGAGACAATATTATGTAATAAGCGCGAGGCTTGAATCCTCAATACATCCTAAAGAAATAAAGTTAATGCCAAAAAATATTGAGCCAGAATTAACAAACGGACATGAAAGGAAAGCAACCTTATACTAAAACTAAAATACAGACTGTATAATTACACAAAATGTACAGAAAGAAGATTTACAGAGGGGGGGGGGGCGTCCCAAATAAAACTGGGACAATGCAATGATTATAATTGAAGGAGACCAAAAGATTTACATTTTTTTTTACATGAGTAGGGCCTACATTTTCCCGAGGAAAATTCGACAAGTGTGTGCGAACGACAGACTATATAGGCCATTCAAAATTCAAAATGCTGTGACTTTCAAAGTGGGGGGGGGGGGCACATTTGTGTTAGGACGGCATATTCATATAACAAAAATTGATTTATGACTCTCAAGGGGGGGCACTGGTCGTATGTGCCCCCCCCCCCCATGGACCCGCCACTGATCAGGACCAAAAGGCCTATTTGTGATATAGATTTGTGAGTCAGAACTGTATGCGGATTAAAATGCATGTTGACGAGTGTCTTAATTGTTGGGTGAACTGTGAATTGTAATTTCTAGCCAAATCATCACAGTAATTGTGATTATAGACAGGAATAAATATATGAGGATAAAATATTGCTTTCCAAATCATATGTTGGGGTTCCTTAATTTATTTCATTCTCAGATGCTTTGAACACGAGAGATAGGCGGGTCATCTGTAGCACATTGAAGGCCCTCCAGAAACTGGCAGTCTCTGGCGAGTTTGTCGGCGAGGCTTTGGTGCCGTATTACCGTCAAATCTTACCTGTACTCAACATCTTCCGAGGAAACAATTGTGAGTTTTAACCCATTGCCAACTGGAACCTGGTGATACATGTACAAAGTCTATTGGAATTACAGAATTTAGTAGTCAATAGGTTAAGAATAAAATGTTACTTACGCAGTTTCCTTAAAGGTCATGTCCACCCCAGAAAATTTTTGATTTGAATCAGTAGAGAAAAATAAAAAAAGCATATGAAGGTGAACATTTCATTAAAATCGGATAAGAAATAAAGAAAGTCATGAAATTTTAAAATTTCGCATATTTTTCACCAAACAGTTATATGCACAGGTCGGTGGTATGCAAATGAAAGAGTTGATGATGTCCCTCACTATTTCTTTTATTTTATTATTGTTTGAATTATACAACATTTCGATTTGTATAGATTTGACAATATATTAAGGACCAACTTGACTGAACCACAAAATGTTAGAACAATGGTAATTCTACATGTTCAGGGAGAAATAAAAGTTCGTTTCACTTGACAATGAGGAAAAATTCATGTAATTAAATACAAAAGAAATAGTGAGTTGGTGATGTCATCAGTCCCTTCATTTGCATATCGACCAGATCGTGCATATAGCTGTTTTGTGAAATTAAGCGAAAGTTTAAAATGTCATAACTTTCTTATTTCATATCCGATTTTGATGAAATTTTTGTGTTATGCTTGTTGAATTTTTCTCTTTTTATTCAAATTAACTTTCTGTAGCATTTCCATAGCATTGATTAAGATAATGTAAAACTCAGCTAGACCGCACGTTTATATTGGGATTGAAATAGTTGGCGAATCGTTTGCCAAGTCATATAGACCTAAGTACAGATTATTTCAACCCTTTAATAAAGAGTGTACATAATTATGTTTTCTTCAACTAAATGAAGTGTACACATTTTACCTTCAATGGGGCAGGGGGGTATGATAATTCATCTTCTTCCCCCGGCTCCGCGTCTGCTCATCCTCACCATATCTCCCATCTCCTCCCCCCCCCCCCCCCAGTCAATTCTGGTGATGGGATCGAATACGGACAGCAGAAGGGCTTCAACGTGGGCGACGTGATCCAGGAGACCTTGGAAGTCCTCGAGAGACACGGAGGAGCAGAAGCATTCGTCAACATCAAGCTCATGGTCCCAACTTACCAGTCCTGCATGACCGTTCAGGAGTGACGATGATGACGTCATTTGGCATGTTTAGACAATAATTGTTTCACACTTTTCGATCTGTGCTATCCGGTTGATGAAAATATAAGATGTAATATTGCGACAAAGAAATCCTTGAAATAGCCTTTTTGGTGATTGAATTGAGGAATAGCTATATGCATAAGAAGTAAAGTGATGGTGCGGCAACCAGATCGCAGTGAGTTATGATTGCCAACATTGGTGTCAAAAACGGATCGCAATGGATCGTATATGTGGAGTGCATGGGCTTTCCCCATTACAAATAATGAATACAAGAATGATTTTCACGAATGGCATTCTGCTTAAACCTCTGTCAAATTTGAAAGGGAACTGTTTCCTTTCATTCCATTAATGTCAATGCCAATGAAAATCCAAACATAGAGATTGCAACTCTTTACAACTAATTGTATGAATTAATAACTGTCTTATATTTCGTCCGATTTCGTTCAATCATTTACCAGTTGCTTATCTTGTATTTCAGTTTTTGTTCAGTTAAATCACTCCCGTTTGGGTAGGATTCCTTCTTTTAAGAGACCTCGACCATTCCGATAGACCGTTTTGACCAATGTAACTCCTTAACTGCATTATTGTCTTATGTCATGTCGTGTATTTATGTACAGCATACCTACACTAAAAGCATGGGCGGAAATCCCAGGGGGAACAGGGGGACGCGTCCCCCCCCCCCGCCCCTACTCAAAATAGTAGGGGACACAATATCAAATGTCCCCCTACTATTTTTGGTCTTGTATGATGGAAAGAAATACATCATTCAAAATCGCAATAAAACATATATTTTGGACCGAGATGACCTTACTTTGGGGGTGATAACCTTTTTTTTTAAAGTTTTTTTTTGCTCATCAAATTTTCCCGCCCCTTTGGGAGAGATTTCCGCCCTTGACTAAAAGTGTCCCATTTTTTATATTTATCTATATTCAATAATCTATTTATATTGATTAATTGATTTATGCACTTATTTATTCATTCATCATTATCATCTGTATTAACATTCTACAAATTATTTGAGGGACTAAAACTTATAGTCATGATGGTTTTGTTTAGGAAGATTTACAGCATTTCATTTTTGTATATGTAATCCATTTGCTCTTTCAATAAATGAAAGAAAGTCACCCGTTTTGTTCTTTGGTCAGATGAAGTATGAAGTAATTAAGATTCATTAATATACTAAACTATATACTATCAGAAGATCACATGTTTTGTAAAATGGGCTTTTGTTAATATGGGATGAATTATTAATAAACGAGACTCATTATTAATTTTTCAACTAAATTCTCAGTGTTGATTATATCGACAAATTAGATTAATGCTAAAAAATAGTTCCTCTGTGTTCCTGTGTTTCTACTATTTTTTTAAATCATATACTTTATTAGGATTATTATGTGATTTAATAATCGAGCCTCTCCTCTAGTTGAACCTCCCACACCTAAGTGTACACCTGTTTTATTAATATAGAGAGTTGGAGCATGTTCCCACATTCCTTCCATATAGTTTTTATCTTATCACATGAAGAAAAAAAAATATGATCATATTATGTTTCTTCTTTACTGCAGAATTAACATAAATCATCCGTTGTCATTTTAAATAAATATAAATATTTTTTGTGTATAGCATATTGTGTAATTTTTATATTGAAATTCTCTGAGTTTACTGTTCAGAGTGGATTTTCGTGGTCTTAGAAAAATATCAGAAATATCTTTTTTTGTTATATTATTTTTTCCTCAAGCTTTTTAAATGCTTGGAGTATATCCGTTTTCATCCTTACAAGAGTATCATATATTATTTTTGATGTGATGTCTTGCGAGTCAAAAATCCTGCCCTTTAACTGAAAATCCAAAATTAACTCACTATCTATGAAACTTTGACCCTCTTTTTTCAGCGAGTCCTTCCAAAAGTATGGAATGTTATTAAGAATATCGAGTATCTTTTCTATTTCAAAACGATCCAAACCCATTTTTTGAAGGGTCGAGATAGACTTCATCTACCCATCTTTATCTACAATATGATGGAGTTTATAAATAATCTTCAAAAACAGCTTTTCATTATAATATGTTTGTCCTTTCAAACGGATGAACTTATTATTGAAAATGATCTCATTTCTTTTATTCTTCTCTTCTTTAAGTAAAAACTTTTTTTTTTATGAAACCATACATCTAACATTTCTGTATAAAATTCCGGCAATTCAAATCCTATCAAATTCATTGTGAGGTTACTAAAAAAAATCAGCAATCCTCTCATACCGTGTGCTAAGTATCTGAAATATTGTTTCTATTTCATTTTTGCTCTCCCATTATAAGTCTTTTAAATCCACATAATTCTTTGTGTCTTAATGAATAACTGAAAATCTGTCATTTTTAGACCAGCATTATCATAATCTAAATAAACAATGTCTCTTTTAATTTTATCTTTACCACCCCATAAAAATCCAAAGATCAATGTATTAAGATCCTATATTACCCATGTCGGGACAAGGGTATATAAGAAAAGAAATGTATATCAATTTAGATAGTAAAAATGTTTTAATTAACTGAATTTTGCCCATTAATGTCAAATCCCTTTGCTTCCACCACATCAAAATCTTCTTTATTCTACTAAGTATTTCTTTGTAATTTATTATTACTTGACTTTCTCTATCTAATGAAAAAAATATACCTAAGATCCTAACCATTTGCTCCACTTTACCAAAAGGTTAGATTGGATCTATGTTTCCATGGTGTCCCAGTAACATAATAAAGGTTTTATCTTTATTCATCCTCAACCCTGACGTTTCGGCAAAACATTCGAACAGCATATCTAACTTTTCAATCGACTGAGTGTCTTTTACAAAAATTGTCATATCATCTGCGTATAGCATTTGCTTAACTTCTGTATTCCCAAACTTAATTCTGTGAATTTCTGGTTCAAATCTTATTCTGTTAGCCAATATTTCAATACATAAAATAAAGAGATAGAGGAATAACGGATCTCCTTGTCTTACCCCTCTCCCTTTATCAAAGTAACCTGTTGAAATACTGCCATTAAAAACACAACTTTCAGCTTTTTTATACAAAGTACTTATCCATTTACAAAATGAGGGTCCAAAACCAAAAGTTTGCAATACTTTAAATAAAAAACAATGTGAAACAGAATCAAATGCCTTTTCAAAATTAATGGCCAATAGATATGCCGATATATCATTTTTACCGAGTGAAAGATCATGTCATCTATAAGTCTAATAGCTTCCCCAATATTCCTTCCTTTTAAATATCTTACTTGGTCGACATTGATTATTTTCATGCAACACCTCCTTTATTCTTGTTGAAAGTACCTTTCGCCAAAATCTTGTAGTCCACATTTAACAGTGAGATGGGCCGACAATGTTTAATATGTAATGGATCCTTTCCTTCTTTATGAATTAAAGTAATAGTAGCTTGTCTTTGTGATGGCGAAAGTTCTCGATCCTCTTATAAAATCATTATTTAAATCATCAACTAAAACATCCCCAATCAGCGGCCACTGAACACTAAATAAAATTATACGCTAAGCCCGTCATTACCCGGTGATTTATTCAAGTTCATTCCTTTTAAGCAGCTAAACATTCACCTTTCGTAATTTTCCCTTCACATTATTTCATCGATTCGTCTGATAATTTTGTTACATCGGAGAAAAAATCATCATCAAGGATCTTATCGTCTCTCTTTGCATATAACATGCTATGAAAGTTCCTATTTCATTTTTTATTTCATTTTGATCAAAAGTTATTCTATCTCTTATAATTTACGTATATTTGTTTTCTTATTGTTAGATTCCATTACTGAGTAAAGTACCTGGTATCCCTTTACCCACTTTCATAAAAAGAAGCTCTCGATCTGATTTTAAGACCTTCGCTCACATAGTCATAACATGCCTTTAATTCTGTCTTTGTATTGTCTAATAAAATTGCTTGTTTATTCATATTTGTAGCTAATCTCGTTTGAATACCATCAATTTCTTTTTCTAAATCTTTAATTATCTCTCTTCGTTTTTTCAGCCTTTTCTTTTGAATATTTTCGAGAAAAATTACTCATTTTCATTTTCATCTTTGATTTCTTTTTTAAAAGTTTCTTTCAAATTGATAATTTTTTCTTTCATTTGTCGAGTGAAATCACCATCTGTACATAGACTATTGTTAAATTTCCAATAAGTGCCTTTAGATGTTTGAAATGACTGAGAGGGTTTACTACAGAGTTGAAATACAACCGCCGAGTGATCTGGCGCTATATATAGACGGGATTATATCACTGTATGTTAAAACGAGTTTTCTAAATCTTTCTGTAATAAACCCCGGTAATAAACCAATAATCTAACCTGCTTTGCATAAAGGGGTTAATTTGTCTAAAAGTATACTGTGTCTTATACCTTGGTCACATTTGCTGTACGGCAAGTCGAAAACAACCTTTATTAATTTTAATTAAAACCACCTATAGGCCTATGTAGTTGGTACAAAAAATGTTAAAACGGCTGTTTTCGACTCGCCGTACGGCCGCCGTATATAGAGCAAATGTGACCAAGGTATTAACGCCATTAATTTCCCTCCAAATATCAACTTAATCTAAATCACACACAAAATTATCAAAGTTCTTCTGAAAAGACTGAAGACTGTCTTGAATTATTTCCCATGTAGTCTAAGTCAATTTCAAAAGTGATGGAGGGACCATTGCCCACCCCCCCCCCACAGTTGAAAAACTTAAAGTTAGTAGCAAAGGTGATAACTTTGAATATAGCTTGCTCCTCCCCCCCCCCAAAAAAAAAGGGGGGCGGGGAGAATAGAGCAGAATAAGAAAAGATCAAGACTCAATTGAGCAGAACATGCAAGCTAAAGCATGGAGCTCCATGGCTAAAGGGACTCAAACACAAGACTAGTTCATCACGTGTATTGCAAAATCATCATTATGTAATATTTTCGTGTATGACGATATTGTGACCACTACACTGCTCTTGCTCTGGCACATTTTGGAGGCTTGATCAATATCAAAAATGCCTGATAAGAAAGAAATCGAAGGATCTGTGAGTGGAGAGGGGGATGCTAAGCCAAAGTTGAAACCATGCTGTGCCTGTCCAGAAACGAAAAAAGTCAGAGATGCATGGTAAGTTTCCAGTAATTGCAGTCAAAATCTGGCTCCGACTCCGGCTAGCGCGAGGCCGAGTCAGATTGGTAACTCGGGCCGGGCCCTGCACCCCAAATTACGGCACTAGGCGATAATCGAGAGAAAGCTCCGCCTCTGCTTCGGCGGCTGTGCTACTGCTAGTGCTCGTGTTGCTGGCCTAGGGCTAGGTCGCTGCGCCTTATCTGTATTTCTTCATCAAAATCTTAGCCTTTGTTTATGTCAATATTTCAGTTTATTACTGGATTATCTCATTTCATCAATGTGTATGCCCAAAATTTATAAAACAACATGTGTAGGATGATGAATTTTTCTATTTCAGAATCGGGCGGCTCAGACACGACACTGGCAGACTGGAGTGAAGACAGAAGAGTTTCAGTTTTGTGACAGCTACCCGTACTCGATAAAGTGCAACCCCCCCCCCCCATAGATCTATAGAGAACAGATTAGGTTAGGTTTAGGAGTAGGGTTAGGATATATAACAGTAGAGGCGCACGGCCAATAGGGGAGACAATCTCCCACATTATTTGGAGACTTGCTTTGCAAAAGGACAAAAGAAACAACACCAACAAAAGCATGATTTTTTCCACCAAAAATGTTGTCTCACTGAGCACGTGAGGTCAGATTCTCAGAAGCCCATTTGTTTTGTGTGTGATTGACAACAAAAATCCTTATCAAAACGAAAGTAGACGGTGAAAAGGGGTAATTTTTCATGAGGAATCTGCTTATCACATTTTTATTCGCCGCCAAGGTAATCCTTTTGCAGCAAATGTAAACAAAGGAAATTGGACTCCAAAACTGGAGACTGTCTCTGAAATTGGATACCCAAATTCTTTACAAAAGTCTCTGATATTGGAGATAATCTCCCACATTGGAGACAGTCTCCAATATTGGCCGTGCGCCTCTACTGTATAAGGGTTAGGCCTTAGCATAGACCAAAAGCTTCGGACTCTGTTTTATTGGTTGTTCCGTTGAACTCTGTTGGCTCCACTCACTAGTTACAGAGACCGAAGTTCTAACTCGATCTGTACAGGGACTCAATGGCCATATGCAGGGTCCACGGAACGGTTTTCAAAGTGGGGGGGGGGGGGGGCTGAGCATGCAAAAAAGCACAATCATATGGTAATTTTTACGTTTTTATACACGGTTTTGGGAGAAAAAAAACCAGCCCCCACTTCCGCGGCCCCTGATATGTTCATTAAGTTTGGATAAACCAGGGAAGTGAAGTTGCGCGACAGCCGAATTAAGTCACTGTTTTGGTCCTTTTAAGTTTATTTTGTCCAGTTTTGGTGCATTTCAGGCCAAAACAGAATAATAACCTTTATTTTGGTCCAGTTCTTTTTATATGATTTATGAAATAAAGACAAAAACGGATGAGCACCGTTGGGGGGATTTTGCATTTTTAACCCCCTGATGGAGGCTGCAAGACCGCGAGCCGTCTGTGTACGAGGAGAAATGAAAAAAAAATGTTAAAAAACTCCTCGAAGCAGACGGCTGCCAGCTGTCGAGCCAGCCGTGTTGAAATTACTTTTTATTTTTAAGGAGCCATTTTGAAAAAATTTTGAGAGACATTTTTCATTTTACCAGAGCCATTATTTCTATTTTTCATGATTCAACGCATGGTTTAGCATCGCTGTTTGTCCTGCTTGTTTACAAATTCATTTAATGTTTAACATTGTTTTTTTAATTGACATTTATTTTTTCTTCATTGTAATTTGTTAAATGATTATTTAATTTATTGTTCATTTAATGTTTATTGTGCATCACACATTAAATCAACTGAACATTCTTTTACATCTTTTTCAATCAAATTGATTTAGATGAAGGTTATCAAATTTGAACAGGATTTGTGCTCAGAGAAATCCTTATCATAATTTTTGATTTATTATTTGATAAAAACTCACTTGAAAATTATTTTATGAAATATTGAATGCATTGCAGCCTGACAGTGACAGCTATTACCTCAACATGTCAACTTATTTCAAAAGCTAAGCTACGCCTACTCCAGCACAGCTAGTAGCATAGGTCACAGTCAATCATTACTGCAATACAGGCGGGTATGAAACTGCATTAACGCCTTTACATGTATATACTGAGGCACTGACTGTAACCAAAAATCGGGGCTGAAAATCCTAATTTCGCCCTTCAAATTGCGGGATCCGCACCATATTTCCAGAGTACCTGGTGGCTTAGTTAGGATTTAAGAAGTGGGGTCGCCAAAAACATGCTAAAATGAAAAAATCTGTGATTTTGTTCTGAGTACACAAACTTATTTTCTAGCAAATTTAGGTTGGTATCTTCAAAAACAATTAATTTTTCTCTATCAAAGTTCCGGCAAGACAGGTGCCGCACAGTGTTTTGAAAAATAGTGCTCCGGGATATCGGAGTATCAGTGAACTGGATACGCATTTTCTGAAACGCCGTGCTCGTGACTATAAAAAGTACACTCAGTTACACGTCAAAAAGTGACAATGCATAGAAGTCTGTCTGGCTTGTACATGTATGCAAGCGTGGATGGGAGACCGGATGGGCGCGGACGGGAGCCATTTTCATGTTGGGAGTCGCTCCGTACTCGGCAGTTTTTAGGCAGTTGCGAGAGCGATTCAAAAGCACACAAGAGCGGAATCGCTCGTCGCTCCCGTCTGTTTTCAAAGCTGGGCTTTAGGGTTAGGGTGACTGTCACAAAAGGAACCCTTTCCAGCCTGGAAATGTACTAGATCTAGGGCTATAAATTTTTATAATTTTTACATTCTTTACGGTGCCTGGCCAAAGGCAATAATGTTAATGTTACTTTTAAATTATGCCCAATCGCCATTATTAATGATAGAAGACCCAAAAAATCTAGGTTAATGTTTTGTTTTTCTTATCCAAATTCACTAATTCTGATATCAAGTTATCAACAGAATTATGATGTTCCTAGTCCAATGGCCTGGGGCCGGCCTGAGTAGGATTCTTGCGAATTTGATGGTGGGTAGATGATAAATCTACATGCGTTAAAACTGTAATATCTTGTGCCTGACCAAATAAAGAATCTGCATAGATGTAGGCCAGGATCTTTTTTATTTCTGATTGCATCTTTAGATTTGATGACCGTTGGGCAGTTTCCTGTCAGAAAATGTATACCTTATTGCTATCGTAATATACAATGTGATGCGGAAGCAAAAATCACCATGTTATCCCAAAGTACGCAACCACACGATGCATGACTGTAGAAAGCAATTTGTAATCAAGGGAGGCGCGATAGCTCCGTCGTTAGAGCGGGGGTTTCGGATTCCGGTGACCCGGGTTCGATTCCCAAGTGGTGCGCTAGTGCCCTTTGGTAAGGCATTTATCCTCATTACCAGGTCCCTTGGAAAGGACCTTAAGCCGTTGGTCCCCTGGTTGCTTGCTCACAGGCATTCGTGCTTTCTTAGCAGTCGGGTAAAAAACCTCGGTATATAAATAAAAGATAAATAGTGTCAGTGAAGAGGTGGGGTGTGGGGCTACATGTATAATAGAGTTCTGTGATGATTGTGGAAGTTTTTTCATCTTGAAATAATAGACTTTATCGCAGGCCTGATTGTGGATATTTTAAACCAGGATTGGATTCCACTATCCTAAAAAAAGCCCCATCAAACAGACGTACATGTTGTGGCTAATTAAGTATGTGTGATATATTTTTTTTAACCATTAAAACAACACTTTCTAATTAAAGACATCTTGTTGACATTGCCAGACATGCTGTGACGTAGTTCCATGCATGCATTCTGTGAATCTGGCAGCCAAAAAATATCAATTGCGATGTTGCTGAAACATCCAAACTCAATACAATGAAAAATTGTTGTTTCATGCAGGCCCTACATGTATGTATTTGTCTGTTTGACAAAGAAGAGGGTTAAATTGTTTTGTTTTCATTTGTGTTCATCAAATTGTCCATTATCCATCATCTCTCTCATGTAATTCTCTGTTTGTTTTTCCAAAGCATAATGGAGAAAGGAGAAGCACAGTGTGGCGATCTAATTGAAGCGCATAAGGAGTGCATGAGGTCCCTGGGGTTCAAAATCTGACCTTTGATCTTTCAACGACAGATTTCCCTTCCATTTCAATATAGGTGAGTTGGTTTGACACCTTTACGGTTGATCATGAACGGGTCGATAAAAATCTGAAAAAATGTTGAATGTTTCAGAGAGCTCGCTCTGGGATCACCTTGCTTTGACGCACTGTGGTGGTTTATTTTTGCTGCTAAGAAATCCAGGATCTGGACAGGAATCAATCGACTGACTATTTTGAAATTAAGTCAGAAGTTTGAGATACATGGTTTTATCAGCAAGCAGATAAGATGACTATATGCAATTAAGGCTGTTGATTTTCTGCTTACATTTTGCTTTTATGAATGAAAAAGTGAAGGGAGGGATGTTGTTATAGTGTTGGATACCCCCTCTGAACCGAGCAGAAAACAAGAAAAAACATTCCAATCATGGTTTCAATTCAAGAATATATTGGCAGCGAAGCGAGTCAAACAACTGAGCTTATTACAAACTTTTAAATAGGTGTTTAGGGTGAAAAGCTGTGGAATTGCAATTAGAATTTTTCAAAAAATATCTTGTGGGCCACCTCCATACAATGTAGTTATTGGAACTCTCCAGTTTGAACACTAATTTAATCTTTTTTTCAAAATTAAACAGTACAGCCACCTATATGAATGCCCCTTTAAATATCAGATTCAGTTCAAAATGCTGGCTACAAGAATTTGGAAGCACCGAGTGTCATTTCTGTATTGAGTAATTGAGAGGATAATGATTTTTTTTTTCTGTCCTTTTTTTTTCCAGATTTATCCAGTGATTTGATTCTAGGATTCATCAGGAATGCTTTGGCTGGTACTTGGTATTCTTTCAATTCAAATCTAGTCTTCCCATCTCTCTACCGTGGTTCCTCTCAAGCAGACAGTGGTGGAACAATTTTCTGCCAAGCAAAGATGAAGATGTCAAATGACACTATATTTCAAAGATGAAAACCTTAATTATAAAAGTATGAGGGGGAAGGCGACTGTAGGCCCACTGGATCTGCCCCTGGAACTGGCTGCATTACAGTCTGGCCTCTTTTAATTGGTTATCTTCCCGACAACTCTTTTAACCAGCAACAACCTCTTGGCAGACCTTCTTTACATTAATTGAACTTTTTCTATTTACCTGTATTCTTTGTTTGAACTCTTCTAAATTCATTCAAACCAATGTAATTCATAAACTGATGTAAATTCGCCTCATTCATCCAGTCGTCGTGATCAATATAATGTAATTCATACATGTAAGATATTCATCATTCCAAAGGAGATCAGGTTTTTAAAAGAAAATATGATTGAAAACAAATAAATTGAAAAAGTACAGTGTAGACATTACAAGTAAATAAATATCAAATTCAGCGAGATAGCAGACCTGTATATATGTTCATATGTGTGCTGGTTATGACTATACATGTACCTTTCAAATTAGATTGCATTCTAAATAAGATTTTAGTTTCTGCAATATTGTGTAACATGATATTGCTAAGTTTGAGATAGATACGAGAGGTTATCACTAATTTTGATGAAAAAGGTTGTAGATATTTGAAGAAACTCACATCTTATCTCATCCTTTCTTTATCTTCCTCCATGTTTTAGAATTATACAGAGAAAATTATTTCTGAACTTACTGAAAGGAAACTTTATAACCTTCAAATGAAATGAATTAAGTACACGAACAATTTTGCCTGGATGCAATGTATCTTTATATAGATTGATTTATGTTTAATAAATTTTAAGTTTAACTGATTTACCACTTCTTACATGTATGTGTGAATTATACTAAAAGCATACATGTTATGGGGTCCATTGCTGAAAGAGTTGGAATCACTCGCAAGTCCAAAGATCAATCGCAGTTTGATTTTTTACCAATCAGAAGCACCCATTTGGGATCTGAGTATGATGATCTGTAAAATAAGTTTAAACACAATTTTTTGTGCAATGGAGCCCCATAGAGCCCTATGTGTAGCCTTTAATCTGGGCTGAAGCTTTTGTCTGTGCTTTTACATGAATCATCAGAAATACATCTGATGCCAAATACTACAAAGTCTGTGAAGCAGTCACCACCTCGGTCTTGCATTTGTTCTTGTTTATTTTTTACTAGATTTGGTGTGGGTTTTTTCGTCAAGAGAAATCAAGAACTAACACAAGATGGGAGTATATAGGCCGTCGCTGCTTTGCAGTCACATTTTGTAGTCTTCCGAATTCCAGAGCATGTATTTGTATCTGTATCTCACTATATTCATATTTTCTGTTATCAAATTTCACTGTATTCCTTCTATGCTCATGTACTTTTGTGATATTTTGTGCATTCCAGAGCATTTAATAAATAACAGATTGTTTTATGTATTCAAACTTATTTGAGGTATAGAAGGAGAAAGTAATCTTTTTGTATACTTGTTATAAAACTGGTGAGAATGGGAATATGGGGGTTCTGGATATGCCTAAGGAAATGTGAATTACTAATGGTGAATTGGTCAAGAGTTTGAGGACCACTATTTGTAGATAAAAGAATTTTGGTTACCTATTCTATAAAAAAAAAAAAAGATACAAGACTGTTGATAAATCAGGTTTATTTTCAAATTTTACTTTATGATGTAAAAAGATCCGAGGAATGTGTGAACTTGAAAGGGATGCATCTTTAAACCGTATAAAATTTGAAATTATATGAATAAAATGCAATGTTTTAATGCTTCTGATTTCTGAAAAAATGTTCAGAACTTGATTGCATTGCAATTGAATTTGCAAGTACCTGATAGTACATTACATGTATTTACTGTATGTTGATATATGTTCTGTGAACAATAAAGTATACACTAAGTTTATTGTACTTAGATGCATTTAAAGAAATATATCAATTGATGCTATGGCAAAGTATTTTTTTATTCTTATTAATAAGACAATGGTTTGATGGACTTGGGGGATAGGAAAGAATGGCATTATTTATACCATGATGATGATGATCATCATCGTTCATCACCATTATCATCATCATTATCACCATGATATCATTCATCATCATCACCATTATCATTCATTCACCATTATCAAATATTGTTGTCTGTACAACAATCAATCACTTTTCAAGACTTGAATGATATGTGTGTTTGTTAGTATTTTGATATGATTTGTCTCATCATCTCTGAACACTGTTCTGTGCCTCAGTCACACGAGCAAACTAATGATGCAGATTTAAACTCTGCAACCATGCAGTATTGATGAGTCATTAGTTGGTGTAACCGAGACATTACAGTGTTAAGAAAAAAATGCATTTAGAAAATGAGAGTGCATGAGATTGAGAGTAAAACGACACACATGAGAGAAGGGTTTGAAATGGAAAGCTGGATTTGGAATAAAGCAAGAAAAGTATACCCATTATAAAAGAAATCTGATATGAAAAGAAATTAATGAATGTATCATCTACCAAAACCTCAGTATGCTTTCATTCAAGCAGACCATCCACTCTATTTCTCTCCTCTTTCTCCCTCTCTGTCATGCATTTTGCAATCTTCCCCATCTCTCTCTCCCTATTATTTGCTTTTCTTATCTCTTCGAACATGTATCTGTTCATCATCTTTATTCATTATGTCCCACAGTGATTTAAAAAAAAACATCACCCAGAAATATCTTTATAAAAGTAAACATTTATTGTTTCTTGTCTGAATCATCAAACAGATGAGATTAACAATAAAAATGAAATTGATTTGTCCACACATTATTGAGAAATCTGAATGGAAAACCTAGCATCATAAAACACAAGTCCCATGAATGTGTGGCGGCCAAGCCTGGCCAGACATTTGACTTGCTGAACAGATCCTACAAAAGCAGAATGTGACTTTAAAAGGGAATCTAACATATTTAAAATGATTTGTGTGAAAGGAAAATAATGTGAAATGCAGAATGGTGAAAGAGGAGAATCTGTTGAAGATTTAGAGTTTTTTTAAACATGATGAGATCACTAATTTTGTACATTATTCACTCGGTCTCAAAATAGCAATATTTTCTTGAGTAGATAGTGACAAGTGGTAGGGACATCTCCCACATTTCTGAGTATTTGTTAATCAGGAATTTGTGGTTTCTCCGGAGCCTCTTTACCTTAATAACTTTTCACAACTTCGAAATTCATTTTGTGAAAAAAAATGAAAACAAAACATAACTGTCACCTATCTGCTCCTCTGGTTTCTTTTCTTTTAAATTAAAATAAATTCTCATTTTGGGTTGGATTCCCCTCCATCTAAATGCAATAATATTGATTACAAAGTGAGTGGAGAATTGAAATAGGAGAAAATCATTTTGTTAACTTGTTACAATCATATGTACAATTTGCTTTCCGAAACTGACAATAAAAGCTATTAAAACCATCAAAACTGTTTTCATTTGAATTTCAAGAGTGACACTATTGGGTTACATTCTGATATAAATAGAATTATGGATAGAATTTCATGAAATGCTTTTTTTTTGCTATTGACCACTGATTACCATTTTAAATTCACTGAAGACAGCCTGCATACAAATATGCAGGTTGGGCTATATGGAAAATGAGTTTGATGTCACTATGTTCTATTTTTTTTAAATATAAAACTGCTTACAAGTTATAAACATGACATGAAGTGAACTGGAAATTACCGGTTTCTTTGAATCGCTGTATTATTCAATCACTAAATTCTTAAGATAAATGCTCAAAAGGCCCTTTTTGAGGAAAAAAACATTACCGATGGTGCTAGTTTACTGCTAGATATCTAAGAAAATCAAAATTCAAATTCTCTCAAAGAATTAACAGCTGAAAAAAATTGACAAGTACACTTGATCGGAATGTCAAGTATGATTTACACTGAACCTTTGGCTTTAACCATAGGCAAAGCTTGGCAAAAGACATGGTTCAAAACTTCAGGAAATAAAGTACCTTGAAAAAGTTAAAATTTTTATCAGATTGCCAAAATAAAACCTGCCATAGCAACAAAGAGCTACACTCAATTTTTTGGCACATCTATATGGAAGATTTGATGCTGTTATAGATCTTCAACACTTTTTTGGAAGTTCAAGACATGTTCTCATTCCCAGATAATAAGGTCCGTCCAAGAAGTTGAACTATTCCTCAACACTTAAAAATTGTCAATGCTGTCCTTGATCCTGTGGCTGGGTAGAACTTAAACCTGCTGAATCACTTGGTTATGATCATCTTGGCTTGGAGAGATCATGAATCAGTCACAAAGCTTTAATGGTGGTTTCTTGCGGCCTCCTGACATACTCCCTGGTGCTGGTTTTTGGGGATTCATCGACATCAACTGCCGCTTCATAGCCTTCACCATGTTGATGTCATCTGGAATTTGCACATAGCGAACAAGGCTTGCCTGGACGAAGAACGAGTCCATGTGCGTTTTCTCTCCATCCATGTTCACGAACAGAACCTTGGACATTGTCACATTCATAAAACCATCGACGTCATCCACATAGCCAGTCGCTGAACATTCATTTCTGAGTTCCACAGTTGTGATACGGCCAACTACTGCACGAAGAAGACAAACCAGCGTATGTCTGGCTTTGTATTTCTCTCTTATGGATAGTGTATTTGCCATTTTCTGGGTTATTGGTGGTAAGCATTAAGCAATCTTCAGTTCATTTTCAGGTGCACTCAGGTTGGGTGCACAAGTACTAATTCCACTTCAGAAATTAGTCAAGCTCACTGCACAGAGACTGAGCTGAGTGAGTTAAATGAAATATGACCGAGTGTCACTGCACTGACCCACTGCACTGTCAGTGTCTAATCAGAAAAGCAGAACTCCAGTCCTGACTGGTCATTCAACAAAGCACAGGAAGTGACACCCGAATTCTTACACTATAAAGACAAAATATCGGGCGACAATCTAGAGAAGTGTTTGATCCCTATAACGAGTCAAAATAAGCTAGATGTTGGATAATTCTATTTTTTGCACAAAATAAAACCGGCGCGCCGTGGCGTTATCAGGTGATACATCACGTGATAAATTGCAAGCAGGATCGGGGATTTCCCGAATTTTCGTCTGGTTCGATCGCGCGTGAATTTGAGTCGATGAGCTGATGCCCGCAGTGATGGAAAAAAATTGCTTCAATCAAACGACGAGAAATATAGACTTTTTATAGTGATTTCAACAAGTTAAACATACACTGCCAAGCAAGGAACTGGTACATTGTATTAAGTCTCGGGGCAGAAGACCTGCAAAGTCCATGAACTGTACTGGGTACAATTTGTAGTGGAAATCGGCACTTGAACGCGAATGAAAATGAACCAGATTCCAGCACACGACTTCCCCTTGAACTCTGGCGGACGAAACACAAGCGAAGACCCCTTACATTCTGGCCTTTTGAACTGGCTCTGCGATGCTACTCTGATTGGTGGTGGTGGCGGTTTTGCATCTAGTAGGATTTCTGGAAAGATGGTAAATCCTGAATTATTTGCTATTTTTTATTTTTGGACTCTAAAAATTCAAATGATTTTTTAAATGGAAATTGAATCGTGACTTATTTCCAATCATTAGTATTACTATTACTAAGTAATATAGACTTAACTCAGTTCTATGATCTAACTCTAACTCTAAGTACCTGCATTGACCTGAGTCTAAGTTAGCAGGTTAGTCTAGAAACTGAGATAGGACAGGTCTATTTGAAAGCAAAACCTTCATCATGTTCATGGTCTCTGTGCTGTGCAGTTAGTTGTTTCCTAACCCAGCGGGCCGGAGCCCAGGAGTCGACCGTGCAAAATGAGGGAGACACTCACTCAAGGGTTCATTACATGCCGCCACGCACAGAAAAATCAAGCCATAGAAGTCGTGTGTTGTGGACACCAGAAGTGGGATCGCAGCACGCGCGACCCTGTCCCACTAGTTAGAAATCCACTGCCAAACGCGGTTCATGGTGCGAGGTTAGTATACAGCTATACTAATACTTAGACCAAAAGCTTCAGTCTCTGTATTTTGGTTGTTCCGCTGAACTACGTTGGCTCCACTCACCAAATACAGAGACCGAAGTTCTAGCGCGATCTGTACAGGGGACAATGGCCATATGTTTATGTATTAAGTTTGGATAAAACAGGGAAGTTAAGTTGCGTGACAGCCGAAGTAAGTCACTGTTTTTTTCCCCTTTTAAGTTTATTTTTCCCCGTTTTGGTGCATTTCAGGCCAAAACGGAATAATAATCTTTATTTTGGTACAGTTCTTCTTATATATTTTTTATGAAATAAAGACAAAAATCAATGAGCCCCGACAGGGGGATTTTTATTTGCATTGTAAGTCCCCTAATGGTGGCTGCACGATAGTGAGCCGTCTGTGTACGAGGAGAAATTAAAAAAATAAAAAATGCTTAAAACTCCTCGAAAACGAAACAGACGGCTGCCAGCTGTCTAACTAATACTAACCTCGCAATACGTGTGAGTGGGAGACACTGGGGTAGATTGGGGTCTCAATAGTAATCTTAATAAAATGTGGAAACAGAAATTATGCACTTACCATGATTATATGGATGAAGGTCTATCGTGACACACAAATCTTGACATCGAGGCACAGACTGGAACCTCAAAAAAACGAAAAGTTATGTCGCGATACCTCTCCTTCTTTCAAAATTCAAAACAAAATGGCCGATCGAGACCGAGGCTATATATTTTTTTTTTAGGTTCCAGTCTGTGCCTCGATGTCAGGATTTGTGTGTCACGATAGACCTTCATCCATATAATCGTGGTAAGTGCATAATTTCTGTTTCCACATTTTATTAAGATTACTATTGAGACCCCAAACTACCCCAGTCCCGTGTCTCCGTCGTTTTGCACGGTCGACTCCTGGGCTCCGGCCGGCTTTGCGGGCCGGAGCTCCCTGGGTTAGTTGTTTCCCTGAACTGTTGAACTCTTTACTTGGCCTAGGTCTAGGAATGTGATGATGGACAAAATTTCAGAATTTGTTTTTATATAAATCCCCAAAAAAGACTGTTAACAGACTCTAGTTTGATACAAGACTTCTCAATCATAACTTTCAAACTAACCCCAGTTAATTATTTATCCATCAAAGCGGCAGAGCTTCCTGGAATAAGTTTAATCATGTTAATTGAAATCATTGAGTTTCATTTTTCTGCATTGTTTTATAGATTGAGAAAGGAGAAGAGGAATCACTGAGTAAACTATTGGGTAAGAGATTTCTAAGGTCATATTACCAGTATTATATTTTTTTTAAACCAAAAAATTTACAATACAGTTGATCAATTATGGTTTTCTGAATTTTTTAAGAGTCTAATGCATTTATTTCTTGAATTCTTTGAGAGTTTATTTTATTGAAAATCATATCTAGTAATTGCATGCGTGCATTGTAAATAATTGTTTGAAAAAAAAAACAAGTTACCTTGATAGAACATAGTGCAAACTACCAAACTTTCATAAGATAATATTTCAGTTATAAAAAAGATTGCCAGTGAAAAAGAATTTGTTTGGCTTTCTTGATTTTCTATCAAGATCATCAATACCAACACATTTTGTTTCCCACATTACCCTGAATAGATTGCAGTTTTCATTTTGAATCAAATGTAAAAAAACTTTATGTATGTGAGCTTAAGATTATAATAGGCATCCTCTTCTTCTTTTTTCCTTCCTTCCCATTTTCCTCCTCTTCCTCCCCCTTCTGCTTCCCCATCTCCCCTTCTTCTCGCTCTTCTTTCTTTCTCACCCCCTTGACCTCTTCGCAATCATAGGTCTCCTCTTCCTCATACATTTTTACAAACTGATTTTTGAAATACTAATAACTTGTAATGAAGTTTCTTTTCATGATTCATATCAGGCCTTCCACTCACAGAGACTCACCTCCAGACTGTTCTCAGTGCAACATGCAAACATGCGATTAACAATCTAAGAAGATCAGGCGAGCATGGACCGGATGGTCTGGTAGGGTTAAGTCGCCCGATGATCAACCAAGCCTTCAGAAGAGGTAAGCTGAGGAAAGCATATAGAGGGACCCGCTGCAATGGGTTGGTTTTAGTGGTAAAGCATCCAACAATTGAACAAAATAGTAATGATTCAAGTCAAGCACAAAAGGGGGGTTTCAAATGAAACTCGGCCAACATTGAATTTTCATTTGCCCTTCCATTATGTTTTTGAAATATAAAAATATGTAATTTCTTGAGAATTGTAAAAGAACATTAATTTATTTCTGATTGTTTTCTTTTTTAATTGAAAAAGTGTAGTTTGATTTATTCATTTTATTTTTCTTTAGATGGAGGGTGTGTGAATTAATTCTATCTATTTTTTTTAAATAAAGAGCATTTCTCCTGGTTATACTCATAGAAGTGATTTAAAACTCTTGACCCTGATTGATTTTTTTTTTTTGCTGAAGGGGGGGGGGGGCTCAACATATTTAGCATGGGTTTGTATATTTATCAAGAAAGTCTATTGAATGTGAATTGGACACTGTCAAACCTAAACTTTTTTCTTTCAGTCTACAGGTTTTTGTATGGTGAGGAGGCTCCACAAGAAGATGACATCACCATCATGATTCAGAAGATTTCAATTAAATCGTCAGGTAAATTCAACATAAAAATTATATTAAAAGTATGCTTCTATTAAACTTACTATATACCGTGCCTTTCAGATGCAGAGACGTTATCTTATAATATCATTCACAGTAGGCCTACTCTACTTACTCTAGAATATATTTGTAACATTTGTAAAAAATTACTATACAGTATGAAACAAGCCTCCATATCAAATTCTTGTCGGCCCCCAAAAATTCCTGCAAATAAAATTATGGAGATTTGAAGTCACTAGCTAGACAATAAACTAGCTACACAATCATAATCAGTCGCTTGAATTCAATATCTTTCACATATTTTCTTGGTCGTGGTTTTCTTGATAGTTACACTATTTGTGTCTTTCTTTGTGATTCATATGTCAAGTATGATGGCAGTAATTTTCTTGATAAGTAATACACTACCTACTATTATTGTTCAAAACATTGTCAGAGCTCTGGTGAATCATTTGAATAAACTGTCATTTTTGTTTTGTTTGGAAACTGTAAATTTGAACAAGGCCTTGTGGTTTTATATATGTACCTTGTAGTTCTTTTCATTTTCATTTTTTTATTTGGTTATGAAATCTTTCATATGTTTTGTATTATTATTTTAAGAATTGAATATGGTATTATAGTAAACTGACTATATGGATGTTAACCTAAATAAAGTAAGCTGGATTACCGAGAACCATATACTCACCTTAATCCTGGGTCAATCCGTCTTAATCTTACAAAGGATGAAGACTTCGATGACTTGTAAGTATATAGAGCTTGTCGTAGAACTTGTAAGTAGACTTGTCGTAGAACCTGATGACTCGTGTGAACTTGAGGGACGTATACGTAGTAGACTGTAGTACTGTACTGATCGAGAGCTGAACGTGAGAATGCCTCTGATCTTGGGATCCTGATTCTGCGTACGTATGGAGGGTTTCTGGGGGGCATGGTCGCACGCACGGTCGCGCGTATTGTAGCACTTCGCGCGGGCGACCAAGTTCCCCATATTCCCCCCAACCGTAAAAATAAAGGGGAGATTGATTATTAACTGTACTTTCCTAATCACTCATGTAGATATAAAGATAGGTCTGAGGAGTGGACAAAAAAGTAACAATAAACCGGTACATGTAGTACCAAGAATAAAAACACTCGTCCTAGACCCCTGAAAGGAACTATTTACTTCCCAGTATCTCGGAAATATCACGAAAACATATACTAAGGAAATTTAGGTTTCTTTCCCTATACTCGTGGGCATTAAACAGACCCTCAAAAAACTTTATTGAACATATACATATATATGTATACATGTCTTTAGGTTACGAGCTACTAAGCATGTAGTTCATGTAGTTCATGCGTGAAAAGGACTATTTACACACAAAAAAATATGGATGGCCCCAAATCTCAATCCCCAATCTTTGGAGGATGATAACCAAGTAATAAGCCTTGCTTGGCCAGCAGACTTTAAAACTAAATTGAAGACCATATCGCCTGGATATCATTAAAGGAAATGTATAATTTTACCTGTGACGTCATTCGGCACAATGGTTGAAATAACTAAAAAACTTTGTGTGACACAACTTGGCACAATATTGTCTTTGAAAACCAAACCTATATCCGCTGGATAGTATGTAAAGAAATTTATAAACTCACTTGTGACGTATTTTGGCACCACGGTTGGAATAAATATAATATCACCTGGATATATAACTTTACGTGCGACACAAGTTGGCACAATATTTCAAAAAACTAAACCAATGTCCCTTGGGCTTTATGGAATATAAGAGTCCGCAACCTTTACCAGTCCCTGAAGACTAAGGAGGGTCCGAAAGATGACAGCCAACAGACACTTTCCACTTGGGAATGTAAAATCTGGTCTAGTTCGGCCCGGTACGTTGGGAAAACTTCTCAGTCCTTCTCCGCCACGATACAGAATAGAAACGTTCTCCGGAGAGAGAAAATACTGCATCGCAGAAGAGAAGAACCTAAGACCCCTCAATTACATGGATAGGCCGCGACTTTATCTTTTAATTAACTTCCAAAGTAGGAAGGGCAAGATTTTGGACAGAAAAATAAAACATGAGACAGGGGCCACCAAAAAAATGAATAACATACCCTATTACCCTAACAGGCCATACAGTAGTTTTGCATTGTATGTGGCTTGGGCCATTATAGTGGCCAAGGGCTGCCCCCGCAGGTTGGCTACCACCGCCCCCACATCACCCAGGCTTTCAGGTGAAGTCACCGTCATGTCCGGGCGAGGAGGGAGATGCGGAGCATCGGTCTCCAGAATTAGCCGATCCGCGGGGACGGCCCTAAGGCCTTGAATTTGTTCTGTTGTGAAGTACGCTGCCATCCCGGCAATACCGAAATAGCAATATGGAAAGGCAGCGATCCATTTCCCGGCTTGCAAAGCATCGCTGGAGAAGTTATGGATGTGTATCCTTTGGAGTGGGGAGCAGTGCTTTGCAAGAAGCCGGCGGGCCAAAGTGTGCGCCGCGTACGCGGTATTATTCTTCGAATCACCCCTTAGGTGAAGGATAAGGACCCTCCCTTGGGTGCCCTGACCAAGAAGTCGCAGAAAGAGCGCTTCCTGGTCAGGCCACCACTGGGAGTTGACAGAAAAGTCAAAGCCCAGTTCGCTTACGCCTACAACCAAGGGGCTTTGAAGTAGGGCAACCAAACGCTGCCACTGATCTTCGGTGTACTGCGAGGCCTGTTTAGGGTGTATCCCTACTGCTAATCTCCAGCTCCCGTCCCTCTTGTTGTATGGGGGGCTGTGAGCCAGCACCCGGGAAAGAAAGCCGGGGTCCATAAAGAACTCTGGGTCACAGAAGTTCAGGACCCCTCCGACTATCTCTACCGGGTGCTTTGTCACCACGCTCTTCCCCTTTCTCTTACTGTACCAACCACACCTGTCTGGGTGAAAATGGCTATCAAACCCTAGCAGAGGCGGGGGATGGGAGCTCGGAGCAGGGGCGGGGGCATCCATTAAAGAGAAATCTTCTCGGTTGAGGTAATTCAAGAGACCCCTCCCTCTCCCCTTACTATGGAAAGTACCGGGCGTGCCGGGTGTTATGGGACCCTTGCGGACCCTTGCAAACCCTCTCCCCCTCCCCATTCCTTTGGATGGCTTAACGCCCTTCATCATGACAGGGGCAGGACCGGGAGTTTCCTTTAGGGAATTAGGGGAATCCCTGGACCCTGCCCTTAACCGACTCCGTAATCGACGCAACTTACGGAGCCACGTACGTTTTTGTCTACTGCCAGGGGGCGGGATTGGGCCCATCCGTGCATCTATTTCTGCTTGCCAGGCAGCCTCTGGAGGGATAGCCTCTGGGGGGGTAGAGGGGGGCCGGGTGTCCATTTCCACCTCGAAGGTTGACTCGGCGTGGAGTTCTAGCTCATCCATCTGAAAAGAGAAAAGGAAATGGGTTACCCACAGCTACAAAAAGGACAAAAATACTTGTCAATAGACATTCCTTCCGCATGGGTAACACCAACACATGCACCATGGAACCACTCATCGCACCCATCACATTGAATCATGAACGATCCATCGTCGGGGGTTCTACAGTAGCAATACCTTTCCTTCCTCCAGTCAGGGCCTGAGGGCTTGGCCTCGTCAAGGCACCTTTTGAGCTGGTCATGGTTTACAGTCAGGGCCTTGTTCCGATAGATCACCCGGTATACATAAGGGGTATATCGCTTCACGATAATAGCCGGACCCTTCCAGGGAGATTGCAGCTTCTTGCATTTTCCCTTGGGGGTCGCCTTGGCGAGAAGGTATACTCGGTCCCCTTCTTTAAATTGCCGCAAGTATACCTTTATGTCGTAATCCCGCTTCAACCGTCGCTGTGTATTCCGGAGGGTGGCTCTCGCAGCATCGTGCGCCTCTCGGATGCTCTGAGATGAATATTCATCCAGAGGTCGGTCAGAGACGGATGGGGGAAGTGGAAAAATCAGCTCCGCTGGTTGATTAGTTTCACGCCCCAGCATCAATTGATTGGGCGTGAATCCCGTACTACGGTTGATCGTGGAACGAATCGCTCCAGCGATCTGGGCGAGGTTGTGGTCCCAATGAGTCTGGGACTTCCCAATGTAGCACCTTACCGCATCCATTAAGGTTCGGTTGAAACGTTCAACCTGGCCGTTTGCGGAAGGTCGGTACGGGGAAGTCCTAGCCTTATGTATATGGAGCAGTTTACAGATGTTCGTGAATAACCTGCTCTCAAAATTTCTGCCCTGATCAGTAAAAATCTGGAATGGATAGCCAAAGCGGCAAAAGAACTCGCTAATGGCTGCCTGAGCAGTTACTTCCGCTGTCTGAGAGGGCAGTGGGACACACTCAACCCACTTGGTGAACTGGTCCACCATCATCAAGATGTACACGTTACCTCGTGAGGTTTTGGGTAAAGGACCCATGAAATCGAGGTGTACACGTTCCATCGGGGCCCCCGCATGATAAGTTATCATGGGGTGTTTCCCATACCTCACGGCTTTCTTATTTTTATTACAGACGGCACATCTCCGAATATACTCTTGGATGTCGCCCGACATACCATACCAGTAGTATTTGGACCGAAGTTTACCTTTAGTACGGTTCACACCAGCATGAGCTGCTGAAGGAGGATCATGATTTAGCTTGATCACTTCAGTACGCAAAGACTTGGGCACTACAAGTAGGAGATTGTCATCGCCTTTACGCCAAATGACACCATCCTTAAGCACAAACAGCTCTCGGTTGACCCATAGGAACTTTCCAGCGGGGTCCCACAGAAGAACAGTTCCCTCGTCTGGTTCCTCTTTATCGAGCAGCCATTTGCGCAAGGGGGTCAGTTGACCATCAGCCTCTTGTTCTTTCCGAAGAAAGTCCATTGAGGTGAGGTCGATACCAGACCCGGCATCATGGGTTACCCCGTTGACCCTAAAAGAGAATGGACCGTCGATTGGACCAATATCCAGGTGAGTGATAAAGAGGTCCTCCGATTCTCCGGGGTCAAGGGTAACTTCCGAAACTTTACTCCTTTGTGCCAATTGGATCACATTGTCCACAGCATCAGTGAAGTGTGCCCAGTCTGTGTGGGCCTTCAGGCAGTATGCACAACCACCACAGGGCAAACTCTTGGGGTCAATACCCAGACGGTAGTTCTCACATGTAAAGTCGCCGTCGGGTATACGAGACAATGCATCGGCATTCTGATGTTTCTTGCCAGGGCGGTGTTCAACTGCCATATCATATTGGCCCAGTTCTTCGAGCCACCGGGCAAGCTGCCCTTGAGGCTCCCTAAAGTTCATTAACCATGTCAGACTCCCATGGTCCGTGCGAACTGTAAAAGGTTTTCCGAGGAGGTAATGCCTATACTGGCGGGTAAACCGTACCACTGCCAACAGCTCACGCCTGGTTACACAATAGCGTCGTTGTTCAGGGGTCAGGGAAAAACTGCCATATGCAATAGTTCGCTCTTGCCCCTGTTGGACTTGGGTTAAAACAGCCCCAATAGCTGTGCCAGACGCATCGGTATCCAGAATGAACGGATCCGTGGAGTTGGGTAGTGCGAGGATAGGGGCGGTGGTCATGAGCCTCTTGACTTCCTCAAAAGCCACTTGATGCTGGTCCTCCCAGCGGAAGTCATTGTTCCCAGTGAGGCCATATAGTGGCCCTACAACCTGGGCATAGTCTTTAAGGAAGACACGGTGATAATTTACAAGTCCGAGGAGCCGTTCCACCTCCTTTGTGGACTTAGGGGTGGGCCAGTCCACTACGGCTTGAACATGCTCTTCCTTAAGGTGGAGACCATTCCCATCAACCTCTCTACCAAGAAACTCTACCCGACGTTGGAAGAAGGAACATTTCTTTGGCTTCAACTTAAGCTTAAAGTCCCTAAATCGTTCCAACACCTGTCTGATGTTAGTGACGTGATCAGAGAAAGAGGTGCCGAGCACTACAACATCATCCAAGAAGGCTAAAGCGATATCCCAGTTCAATCCCCTGAGGATGAGATTCATTGCTCGAGAGAACGTGGCTGGGGCATTACATAAGCCGAAGCCCATGCGAACAAACTCGTATAAACCATACTTGGTGATAAATGCTGTCTTTTCACGGTCTTCCGGCCTGAGATTGACTTGCCAATAGGCAGAATTTGCATCTAGTTTGGAGAACCATGAATTCTCTGCTAAGGTATCCAAACACTCTTCGATGCAAGGAAGCGGGTAGACATCTTTCTTCGTAACGTTGTTAAGTTTACGATAGTCTATACACCAACGGACGCTACCGTCCCGTTTTCGGATTAAGACAGGGGCGGACGCCCATTCCGACATCGAAGGTTGGATCACCCCGGCGGACAGCATTTTGTTAAGACATGCTCGCTCCTCTTGAACAAAGTTCATGGGTGTACGCCTCATCTTTTGCTTGATGGGCGTAGCTTCGCCTGTGTCGATTGAATGGGTAATGGCTGTGAAATTACCCAAGTCGAATTCATCCCGGGCAAAGACACCCTCAAATTCTAGCAACAAGCCCTTTAATATTCCTTGCTGTTCAGGAATTAAGTGTTCCGAAGATCGTTTCCAAAGATCTTCCAAATGGGTGGGGATTTTGGCATCCCCAGTCAAGTCAACCTGGCTGACACTTGGAATAGGATTGTCAAAGTCGGGGGGTTCTCTAGAACCTACGCGAGAAGCCTGTCCAAGGTGTTGACCTTTATCCCAATGGATGGAAACATCAGTAGCATTCACAGCATATAACTGTATAGAGCTACTCCCAGAATGCAATGTGCGGGGAACCAATCCTATAAGGGCAACATCCGGCTCTACCATAAACTGGTCAAACGTGCAAGAAGAATCAAGTTCGCATTGTACTCGTTTGACTGACATTGGGGGGATGGTCACAGAATTTGAAACGAAAACCTGAGAGGTATCAGTGTCTTCACCACAAGTCATGGTAATGCACTCGCCCTGAAAGATTAACAAGGAATCCGGTATATTGATGAATGCACTGTGCTTCTTGAGGAGATCAGCTCCAAGCAGCATATCATCGTCTATCGGGGCAACATAGACGCATTCACTAAACGTCTGGCCACCTAGGGTCATATCAACCGGTCCTACAATTATTCCAGTCATACTCATATTTCTTCCAGCTGTATTTAGGACGACTGACCTAATAACTGGAGGAGCGGGGCGTAGTGCATGGTAGATTTTATCAGACATTATAGTCACCTCTGCAGCAGTATCGATTACGGCACGCATCAATTGGTTACCGACCAATATATTTATGCTATAAGTAGATGATGACTTTATCCGGCAGACTACAACGTCCGAGGCCTGTTCGAGGTCCTTCAGGATCCAGCTATCTAATTGCGGATCCTCTTCAGGGGGTGGCCAGGGGGGTACCAACCAGGGGCTGGGCTCCAATGGAGGCCTAGGCGTATCAATCACCTGGCTGATGGGGGGTGGAGAGGAGAGTTCCTTGACACTCGGAACTTTCCCTGACCCTTCAGTGATACCAATACCGTCCTGACCGCCATCTCTCAGTTCGGATTCTTTAACAATCAATTCAGGAGAGGGAACACCCAGTTCCTTACTTCCTCTGGGAAGAGAGTCTTTGCTATCCAACGACCTGTTAGCCTCAAGTACTACCAAGGATATATCTGTTTCTTGCTCCTCTTGAGAGAGCGAATCCTGTAAAAGTACTTTGGCATTTTCGGAATCCAAATTAGAATTGGGGTCCGCTTTTAGTGGGATCGGGGTCGGACCTCCTCCTCCGATCCCGAATCGTTTCCCAAAACTTCACAGACAAAGGAAACGCTCGGTCGGGGGCCTCGTTCTGGACACTCGTTCTTGAAGTGTCCAGACTTTCCACAGTGGAAGCAGGCACCAATACGACCCGGTGACATATTCCCTCGGGCAGGAGATGCTCTGCCTCTACCACGAGGAGAAACTACTAACTTTTTTACACTCTCAGCTAGGCTTTGAACAGTAGCCGGCAAAGACCCAAGTGCTTCCAATTGCTTTAGTGCAGAGTCCATCTTCCCTTCTAAAGCGGAAACCCTTCGCTCTAAAACGGTATACGCTGGGGAAGTATGGGGCGCACTCACCTGCCTTGCGGTTGGTTCAAGGGGGGTCTTTTCAGACAAGGAGACATGTTTAACCTCCCTGCGCGGTTTCCCATAAATAGCTCGGTGTGAGTGTTGATACCATTTAACAAGATCAACAGCCTCTTCCACAGTCTTAGGTCTGGAATTGAGTGCATGTTGCCCAGCTTCCTTATCTGCGGAGCCCTGGCAGAAACGCATCACTACCTGCTGCTGCACATATGCCTCGGGCAAATTAGGAAAAGCCTGAGAGGCTAAGGTAAGCAACCGAGCAGCCCACTTGGTGACATTCTCGTCAGGGGCCTGTCTTGCATAAGAGAAATTCATTTGCGATACCTCAGGCATTTCTTTAAGTGTGAACCTCTTTTCCATCCTATTCACCATAATGTTATATGGCATATCGGGCTCTCGCTCAAGAAGCGTGGCTAAATAGGAGCTAGCCTCCCCATCTAACGTCCAACATAAGTAATTACGCGATTGTTTGGCGTCCCACCCATTCTCACTGGCGAATAATTTAAACTTCGCAATGAAGGCTTGCCAGCTGCCCGTACCGTTAAAGGTTATGGACTTTGGCACCGAAACCAGTCGGGGTCTGTCCCCTTCCCCTGTACTGGTACTTAAGGATCTTCGTACCGGTGGTGGGTTGTGGGACTCGAAATCATGCTCTTGGGATTGGGGGGCCTGCGTTTCAGGGGCACGGTTGATGGCAAATAGTGATTGCAAAACACGCGATGATAAATCAACTGCTACGTCTTCATTTGACTGTCTTGCATCCCGCCTATTGTGGTCTTGTGTTCTTCGGGGGGATGATGACCTACGAGGGCCATGGTCAGGCGAGTGGGAACGGTTAGAGTTTGACCTATGCCAATCATCACGACCTCTACACGGACTGTGATTACCCCTATAATATCGTGGGGGAGAATCATAACGGTCATTTCGATATCGGCGAGGGGAATAGCGATACCTGTTCCTATAGTAGTCATATCGATCCCTACTGCAATCATAACGATCCCTACTCCGATCATAACGATCCCTACTATGATCATATCGATCCCGCCTGTGACCTCTAGGTGACCCTTGTCGGCGCCCACCATAATCCCGAAAAGGAGAATCAAATCGACTATCCCGGCGGTTTGTACGTGGTGATCCACGGCGGCTGTTGTGGCGACCAGATGTGGGTGACCGAGATATAGGTGACCCGTGGCTACCCCTTGGTGGGTTAGCATGATCCCTAGATGACCTAGGACTGGCCTGGTCACTTGAGGGTGACTTCATAGGGGAAGAAAGCCCATCATCCTCACCTTCCCTCGGTGGGGGTGTGCGTTTTCGCGGCGAAGAGAAAACCACATGCTTCCGTGAGGGCGAATTGCCTCTAGCTACCTTATCTCTGCGTGAGCTGGCAGCCCCTGACTCTCCACTCTCTCTCCCCATTACTATTTTAAGATGTCCTGGCAACGAATCTTGAGGATAGGATTCAAAAGGGTAGGGAGAGGGGGATTGGGTTGGCTGCTCATCGCCCTGTGCTGCTACATCACCTGCCGCAGCAGGGCCTACTATCACTCTTTCCTCAATAGAATCGGTAGAATTTGTGCCAGATTCTAAAACAGCATAAGGGGCAAAATCAAAATACCCTGCAATCTCAGAGGCATTACGTATGTGCGGAATATCTAAGAAAGTTTCCATCGTAATATCATTAGCCTCTCGGAGGACCAATATTCGCTCGGCCAAAGTACTACCAATTCCTGGGACCTTCAATAGCTCCTCTGGTTCACAACAATTAATTTGAATCTTGGACATGATTCGAGGAAGGGTGACTAAATTTTGAAAGTTCTATCTTACGCTAACAAGCACCTAAGTACTGAGTAAAGCTCCTTCGAAAATCAGAATTATCACTGATCAGTGATCACCACCAAATAGGATTGATCACTTTCAATCATCAATCTTACCAGAGAGCTAAACAACAACAACTAAAAACTAAGTTTGTTTGGAAAACCTAATTATTAAAATTTATCAAAGGTTTAAAGCTCTGATATGGCCAATATGAGGCCTATATTATTAAAGTACAAATGTGTAAATATACCGAAAATAAAACACTAGCCTCTACTCCGATGCTGAGCTAACCAGGTGCACCCAGCACCTATATGTGTACTAAGTGGAAAATGCCTCCACTGCTGACACAAAAGTTTAAATTATCTTCGGGCGTATATATATATACTTTGCTTATCCCTTATCTATAAGCTTTGTATACTGAAAACACCCTTCAGATAATTAAAAACTAAAAATGACCTTGCTTGTCGATGACCAAAGAAAATGACCAAATACTGATATAAACTAAGAATACCGAAATAAATTACAAGCACCCTATGCTCTTATAATTAGATGGAAGTTCTAAAATATTATATCTCAAAGTCAAATTTGTTTGGAATAATTCTTTCCTATATAAACTCGAATTACAGATTCAAAACTTTCTATCTCAGAACCGAATGAAAATTTTATTTTCTTCTTTATTCAAAGCAAAATTTATATAAGTATTTTTTTGTTTTCAAAGCAAAATTGACATAAGTATTTCTTTTCTCGAATAAATTCAATAGAAATAACAAGAAGTTCTAGTATTAACTAAGTTAAGTACAAATTTCTGTCCTAAAGAACTCCAAAGTATAAACCTCCAAACGATCCAGCAAAATCCTTACTCCAGATCAGCTTAAACAATCCACAAAGGCCCTATTAATAATATCGTTGTACTTTTAATTGACAGCAGGTGCGACTTTGCAACAAACTACCGGTGGCCAGAGATTGTTATAACGGTCAAAATATATAATCTTTAACTCCAATAAACTATTAAGTTTTTTTCTCTAAATAAATTCCCAACGGGTGTACGGAAGTCTGAACAGATTAAGTACGAGAGAGTTTTTTGGAACTACACTAACGCAAGTAGCGTCGGATTATAATGAGACGGACCGTATTATAAAAATACAAAGTCAAAAGTTAACTTTCAGTCCTAAAATAAAATTAGCACAATAATTGTCCGAAATACGAGCGTCACCAATGTACGTGACGGGAATCAATGAGTATATTCACTAAATCCGAAGACAAGTTAGGCCAATATAATATAATTGGTCGAGTCCCCAGACTTATGTTCAAGCTCCAAAAAATACTCTAAGTATTCACCAACTGACTAAGTAATTAATTAATATAAATACCATCCACTAAAATTTGTAGCTTAATGCCACTCTAAATATAAGCATTGGTGGCTTGCAACGGCATATAAAATATATCAATCACTCCTTATTTTATTATTTTTATTTTTATTTATTTATTTATTTATTTTTTTTTTTTGAGATGATATCTTAATACCGAGATGAAATCAAATTGATCATTAAATAAAGTCCACAAGAGAAACCCGACGTACTAAAGTCGTATGAGGGTAACTCCGTTTTAGCCAGATAACACTAGGATAATTCCATACAAAAAAGTCACGGTATAATTCAGACTTCACGCACCTATAAAACGGCAATAGTAAAATCCTCCCTATATGCAAAACGGCAATCTAAACGGCGCCGAATAAATCCGTAAAACGGCAACCTAACTGGCGCCAAAAAATGATTACTGCAAGACGGGAAAATCTGTATAAGAAATGGTCAAAATTCGTTTTCACTCGTAATATCAATACACGACCTCACGAATCAAGAACGGCATATACAGAATCATCATAACTCAACTACTCAACGTACGTAGATTCCTCGTCGTCTGCTACAGCTAAAGGGGGGAAAGTCAGGTTAAGCAATACGATCTTTCACCAATCACGCAATCATTAAATCACCAACAGCCAAATTCAACAATAAATATATATCTCAGTTACGTACAATTCCTAAATTTAATTATCCTACATCAAAATTCAAATCCTAATTTAATTAAATCCTAACAGGGAAAGGGGGTACATACAAAATCATCGCCAGAACCACACCCCAAGCAACTCTCAGGCAAGGCATACATTCAGCCCTAACACACAATAGAATGCGGGGAGCGGCGAACAATAGAAAACGTTTAACGCTATTTGCATAAATGGCGTGCCCTACGTGGCGTCCTGCCACACCCAAAATTTAAACCGGGTTAAGGGGATAGTGTAAGGGTTTAAAACCTACGCAAAAACGCTGAGAATAAGCCCTAAAACACTGCTATTATTTGTTTAAGATAACTATAATACAGATCTATATCGCTGTAGGACGGCGGATTGAATCAAAAGTTTAAACAATTTATAAAGAGTGCGATTTACTTTGCCGCCCTACGGTACACTTTTCCCTACTTTTAAGCACTTAAAACGATGTCTAGCCAATTTAGTTTTCTGCGCCGCTTTTTTTACTGCATTTACAAAACTAGCGCAGAGTCGTGTTCATACGCAGCGCCAATATATAGTAAACTGACTATATGGATGTTAACCTAAATAAAGTAAGCTGGATTACCGAGAACCATATACTCACCTTAATCCTGGGTCAATCCGTCTTAATCTTACAAAGGATGAAGACTTCGATGACTTGTAAGTATATAGAGCTTGTCGTAGAACTTGTAAGTAGACTTGTCGTAGAACCTGATGACTCGTGTGAACTTGAGGGACGTATACGTAGTAGACTGTAGTACTGTACTGATCGAGAGCTGAACGTGAGAATGCGTCTGATCTTGGGATCCTGATTCTGCGTACGTATGGAGGGTTTCTGGGGGGCATGGTCGCACGCACGGTCGCGCGTATTGTAGCACTTCGCGCGGGCGACCAAGTTCCCCATAGTATTAAAAATAAATTTTATCAAATCAAATTGAATCTTCTTATTGGTTAGAAATTTTATCATGATTTATTTATTTATTTATTCATTTTTTGATAGGGAACAAGAAAATGGCTAACGAACAATACTAGATATCGTTTTTTCTTCATGATAGATTTGAATGGTGTTGGAAATCAAGTAGTTCTCCTGAGTTTGATGTTTTGTTTGGAAACTGTAAAATTGTACGAGGCCTTGTGGTTTTATATATGTACCTTGTAGTTCTCCATTTCATTTTCATTTGTTAATTTGGTTATGAAATCTTTCATATGTTTTGTATTGTTATTTTAAGAATTGAATATGGTATTAAAAATAAATTGTATCAAATCAAATTGAATCTTCTTATTGGTTAGAAATTTTTATCATGATTTATTTATTTTTTATAGGGAACAAGAAAATGGCTAACGAACAATACTAGATATCGTTTTTTTTTTCATGATAGATTTGAATGGTGTTGGAAATAAAGTAGTTCTCTTGGGTTTGATGTGGATATCATGCTGTTTACTACAAAGATGGTCCGTGGAACTTCAGCTTGGCTATATAGAACAGATGTTACAGACAAATGATGAGGTATATTATTATGTCATGCTGACATTCCTGCAAAATTGATGTTCTTTAAGTTTCTGTGGTCCATGTAGTTTAGGTATTTATAGCATTGAAATATACTTCTAAAGTTTTCCATGATACTCTCACCTAATTTGGTGCGCCATCTATCGGTTGCAATGGACAGGCCAAAATTCTCGCAATGCCTCATTGGAAAAAGTCGACATCTGTTTGCTGTGCTAGTGCATAATATTGTGTGCGATTATGCTGCGCTGGCCGACATGGCTCGACCGGCTTGCATTAGCTGTTTACTAGGGTCCAGGAGGTGGGAGAGAAATTTGCAGCATATTTCTTTGCAAAATTTTGATCTTTTTTTTTTCAGTAAATTTTTCCTACGCTTTTGCCAATTTTTTTTCATTTTTAAGGCATCACAGTCACATTAAAGTAAACTAGCACTAGTGCGCTGCCTGCTCCTGTGCGCGAAGTCGAATGTATTGCTGTACACATGCTTGACCAAATTATTTCCAAACACCCCCTAAACAAGTTTTTTCTCTGTGTGCAAAATAACCCCCTCAACAAGTTTTTCGCGGGCTTTATTTACACATTTTGGCCCCTAAACAAGTTGTCGCCAGAATTAGACCCCTGGGAAAAAGCTTGGGGAAAAAACATACCCTAAATACATTTGACCCCGTGATTGACAGTTGACCAGTCTTTTAAAACCACCCTTTTTCTTGAAAATCGGTGTTTTTGATACCCTTAAAGAGGGCACGCGAAGCCCTCGTCCAAAACTGAAAAAACACCCCTTTAAACACATTTTTTTGGTCATGCATGTGTACAGGAATATATTAGACTGCCCCCCCCCCCCGGATGGTAACAATAGGGCTCAGTAGCCAAAAATCAAAAGCAGAGTTTCCATGGTAGTTACCATAACTGTATGTCTTTATGAAACTAGACCCAAACTCTGGTACAATTCAATGATCAAGTGATCAAGAACAATTCGAATTAGTATTAAAACCAAAAGTAAATGGTAAAAACTGGGAATGGATGAAACAAAATATAAAAGGGGCAACATTTGTAAGAGTGGTATTAAGTTAACTGCATTGATTTATCTATAAATTTATTGATAAATACTTCATATCTTGGGTTTTTTCAGAGTCAGAGACATAGCCGAGTACAAGCACAAGATTCAACTCATCACCAACAACAGACTGCAACAGAGAATTTGGGTAAGGCCATGGCAATGAAGCTGGTCAACACTGACTATAGTTGTCATCGTCGGTTACCATAGAAACAGTCAGGGAACAGCACTTCTTGGTCAATTAAAATTTGGTATTTCACTGAAATTGTTGGAGCTGATGATTTACTTAGTTCTGACAACTTTCATGAATTGGTGCTCTATATCCATTTCCAAATATTTGCAAATTGAGAATATGTGCACAACAAGATGTGTGTGAATTACATTTTCTTGTAAAGCTTTGGCTAGACATTCTTTCAAAGCATTTTGCATGTATTTGTGGAAATACATGCAGAAAATGTTTTTTTTTTTAAATATTACCAAGCAATTGTATGTCAATGTCATCTTTGGAGATATTTATGATCAATCAGAGGAATGGAGATGTTATAAAATAATGTGATAAGCACTATACAAGAACTGTTATTATTATAGTTATTATTATTATCGTAATTATTATTATTGTAATTATTATCATTATTATTATAATTATTATTGTAGTTATTATTATTATTGTAATTATTATTATTATTGTAATTATTATTATTACTGTAATTATTATTGTCCATATGTTGTATATAACATAACATAAATTGTTTTATTATTTCAGGTTTCAGAATGCAGTTGAGAGGTATCATAAGCTACCTGAGAGTATGTTCTTTGGTTCAAGCTGAAGAATGGATCAAATGTGTTGAGATTATCAATAAAGAGCTGCATTCTATACCGGATCAACTACAGGATCAAGTCCAGTATATAAGAGGTCAGTTGAAAAAAATGAAAATCCATATCCATTTGTTGTTGGAATGGATTTGGCCTTTAATCAGCATAAAAGGATTAAGATAGATAGAAGAAGGAAGTGAGAGGAAGAGGAGACCCCAAAAAATGTATTTATACCATTTCTCTCTTATTTACTCCCCTCCCCTTCAACTTGATATAGAGTCATTTTGACAAATGGTGGTGAAATTTTCCCTGCCCCTTGAGTTTTCAGCCTCTGTATGAAAGTTTAGACTTACAGGTACTCTTTCTGAACTTTTGTGACATTCTGGTTGCAATTTGATTTGATTCCATGCCCATTATCTGGAATACATGTGAATTTCAATTAATGTATAATATGATATTTATTGTAGTTTTCTTCGTATAATCATAGGCGGCGGAAGCCAAAAAAATTTAGGGGGGGACCACCCAAATTTTTTGACAAACCCCCCAAAAAAGGTATCAACCAAAATTTTAGGGGGGGACCATTGAAAAATTTTTGGGGGTCCAGGCAGGAAACAAAATTGACAAGCAAAAAAAAAAAAGGGTTATCAACTACAAATTTAGGGGGGGGGGGATCGGCAACCCCCCCCCCCCCCCCCCCCCCCCCGCTTTCACCGCCTATGCGTATAATCAAACCATTTAGGGTACAAGCCCAATTACTACCATACTAATCAAACTAATGAAAAAATTGAAATGTTTTACAAGGATGTCATCTCCTTCTCCAGCCTTCTGTCTATATCACCATGGCAACTTCACTGAAGCGCTAGATGCCTGTCAGCGACTGACTGAGATTATCTCCAAAGATGGTGTCTCTGTCCAAGTATACAACCTTATGGGATGCTGTCTTAGGCAAATGGTGAGATCTGTCTTCCTATTGGTGATGTAACACTGATGACAAATATTATCAATAGATAGACATTTACCAGGATTTAAGAAAGTATAGGAGGGAATTATCCATCCAAGGTTGGACTGGCAACGAGGGGGGGAGGGGGCATTGCCCGTCAAAATGAGGATGAATAATTTTCACCAATAGTTTTGAACCTTTGTTAATTTGGTTTGGAAAATTAAATCTCGGTAATCTTGGCACATGAAATCTTAGTTTTGCCATATCCACATTCTGGACCAAATTTGTTCAGCCACTGTGGTCAGCGGAATCTGATTAGATGAAAGATGAAAATCCATATTTTATTGTTCGAAATAGACATGAAATGTAATACTCCGAAAATTTACTTTGCCCAATTGATCGTGGGCCTGGCAGCTGCTATGCAGCGCCAGATTGACGAGGCTCTATCCCTTTAATTGTTGAACATGGTAGGGGCAACTCCCTCTTTTAGCGTCTTTTGGTCTGACGCGGCCGGGGTTTGTACCCCCGACCTCCCGGTTGTGAGACGGACGCTCTACCAACTGACCCAACACACCGGTTCTAGTGTCTACAACATTACATTACCAGGGAAAAAACCTGTTTCTCAGGTGTACCCCAGTGATTTAACAGTGTAGAAACTAATCAGATTCCATCAAGCCCAGTGGCTAAACGAAAGAGGCACTATAATTTTCCATTGTATTTTAATTTTTTTCTTGAATTTTAACATTGGATATTTACCGGTAGATAACTCGAATGAGCAAGCATGACCATGAATTTTGTCTCATTCTCTTGCTACCAGGGAAAACCTCATATGGCACAGCAGCAGTTCAGGAAAGCTCTTGCAAGCTGTTCAGTCATTCCACCACTGTCCCTCTTCAACCTGTCTGTTACCTATAGAGATCTGGGGGATGAAGACGCAGAAATGAAATCTCTCCATCTCTTAGTAAAGGTCAGTATATTTGCTCTCCTTTCAAGCATAAAAATTAGTTGAAATGTGCGATTTTTATGACAATGAAAAATCTGCAGAAGGAGACAAAGTTCTCAATTTGCGTATAATTTGTAAAACGTGTACCGAGTGTGATAATTGAATAATTAAAGAAATACTTCACTGAACATGGTATCTAAAGCACAGAGAGAAGGATTAATCAGCAGACCTTTAAGTGTAATGATAATATGGATTTATAAATGCCTATCTAGTAATAATCTCTGATTGAAATACATGAGACATAACTAGTGGACCACAGTGCCCCCACTGTATGATTTTAGAAAAAAATGTAGTCTTTAACCAAGTGTAGAGCTGTAGTGTGAACAGGGTTTCAAGAATACTTAATGTTATTTATAGATGTCTTCTTCATTATTCTTGTTCATCCTCTCTCCTCTGTTAGTCATCAAAATTCCATCTTTTCTTCCATCACCTTCTTTACATTCCTTTCAACATACCAGATTCATTCTTCCATCCCTCTCTTTTGTTCATGCTCATGTTCACACATACTTGACTCTTGCCAAGTTCTTATTCTCTGATTGGTTCTCTCCCTCTGACTTAAGTTCATTAATATTCAATAGCAGCTATTCATATCCATGTATATTCATGTATTTCTTTTTTTTGCTACCTTTGCTATTTGAATATCCATTATTTATCTTTGTTATATATAAATCAAGCATGTACATTTTTTATGCCAAATAAACCCCTGAGGTTCAAAGTTGTTCAGCCCAGGGCAGTTCATCACAGGCAATCATCGAGTAAGGTTGTCCACTTCATTTCTCTGTAAGTTAGAACTACACCCCTTGCCTACCGCTCTGGCCACTTTACACAAGGTTTGTAATCACTTTGAAAGAGATACAAAACGATGTCTGATTTTAAGTACACTATTGGTGACAAATCTCTAGGATTTAACGCAGGGCAGTGATGTCTGTCGTTACACTAAGGTTGCTGATTTTATAAGTAGGCTAAATGTCACACAGACTTGTGTAAAGTCGTCAGACTTCTGTCGTCACATATATTATAGGCCCTTGCGTTAGACCAGACTGCAGATGAGAATGGAGACGATACCTTTATCAGTCCTAGTCCTGCATGGCCAGCAGTGCTGCTACTTCCAGTTTCTTGGACAAAGAGGAAGTCTAATTTTCCCATACAATCCTTTGATTATTGGACAGGGGTCTACATCCTGGCAAAGCGTAGCCATGATCTCAACCAGTGAGTATTTTATAGCCAGGAGGGTCTTTCATACAGCTGTTCGTAAGTAAAGAACGACTGGTGAACCTTTCTAACACACTAAATAATCACCAATGAACAATTAATGGTCAATATCATTTACCACTAGAAAGGATCACCAGTCTTAACGTACAAACAGCTTTATGAAACAGCCCCCGGCCCATCAATGGGGTTAGGCAACCCCCCCCCAAAAAAAAAAAAATTTGCCATAACCTGACCAACCTTTGCCAAGTCAGCTAAATCATATTTTTATTTAAATAGGACCCCCCTCCCCCACAAAAAAAAAAAAAAAAAAAAAAAAGGTGCTTGCCAACCATAACTTTAATTGTTTGCTGAATTATTTGTTTTGTTTTACTGGTGAATGGCAAGGTAAATGTTCATCCATGACTGGGAAGGAGAAGAAAAAACACTGACTGACTGACCCATTTTGTTTTACCTCCATTGCAGCAAACATATATTATTTTAGGCATTACTATAATGTGTTTGGTTTCTTGCAATCCAATATCAATTTCCTGTATGTAAATTAAATTTCCTGCATGTAAATGTCACTGAGTCGTTCTAAAACCTGTTTTCCATCTTGTTGTAACACATTGATTTCTCAGAATTGCACATGAACCGCCCTGTATGGATCTAGGAGATCCCTGTGCTAAACATTTTTCTCACAATTGTTCTCGGTTATGTCCCGGAGCTTCATATTCTGGATGATTGTTACATCATAAAACTGAGAAGTGCACTGCATACACCTTTCAAATCAAAGTGCATACCCATTATATAAAACAATGGTAAAAATGCACTGATTTTCTCTTGTGATATAATTTAAAGAGTGCTGCTATCGTCTTCACAAAATAAAAAACCCAACACGTCTCCACATCACAGAAATTGTACTGCAGTCTTGATCTGCCTAATATCAAGGGAGCATTCCATGAAACAAGTTGTCAGTGATTTTCACTGACTATTTGTTATAAGCTACTGAAATCCTTGCATCTGATTGGCTTAGAGCAATTTAGTCAGTGAAAATAACTTTATTTTTGCTTCATGAAACTCTCCCTGGTAGAATGATGAGCTTGGAGCATTGCCGTTATTGCTGTTCACTTTGTATCTAATTGTGCAGGACTGACATTGCTGTTGATATGTTTATGGCCTTACTCTCTGACGTTGGACTACTTGAAAACGGCTCTCTGGCCTTTGTAAGTTTGTTCAGTTTCATTGCAATACAAGCCTGTAAAATATGGTTGTCATCAACAAAAGCATTAGACCATGAAAGTAGGAGAGGTTGATATTTGCCACATTGAAAAATATCAGGAGCAAAAAGAAGAAAAGGAAAAAAAAGTGTACCCCTCATATGCCCTGTATTATTACTATTTCAAAGAGTTGTGATTAAATCAAATGAAGCTCCAATTGACATTGTTCTCACTCTTTAATAGTTAGGCACACTATTGAGATCAATCTTAATTTGAGTTTTCTTTTTTGGTAATCAATCATAAGACAAATTTTTGTAAATCTTGAGAAATTTGAAGGAATTTGAGGGCAATTCTACAAAAAGAATCAACTTTTTGGACGTCTGACACCTCATTTTTTCCATTCTTACTTCAGTTCATGAAATGCCCAAGTAATGACCATTTGAGAGCAATACAAATTTGTATATAAGATCTACATGCAGAAAAGAGAGTCAAATAAGTTTATGAAGGTCCCACATTATAGGGGGTTGGCTGTATTTTATAGAATCACTTTCAAATTAAGAATTCTTTTCATTCAGATAACATGTGCATTTGCAAAGTATTTTTATGGGAACATGTTATTTCTAAAAATTTTACTGGAAGAGGGAGTGGATATGTATTTGATCACGGATGGTTTTATCTATCTTTTCAGGATAGAGGCAGCCGAGGTAATTCACTCCTGCCTCCTCTGAAAACCATTTATTTGGATGCTGCCACTGCCCTCCTGAAGGCAGGCAAAACCCAGGAAGCACTGGCGGTGTGTGATAAACTCCTGTCCAAATCGTCTCTTCTCCAACATGACAACATACCAGATTCATCCTCTGAGATGGATGATGATGAAACCAAGAGGTCATCCCGCAGGTTCCCTTTCTTGGTGCCATGTGCAACACCGTCTTCCGAGGAGCGTTCCAAGGCGGAGAGGAGCTCACACCCAGTCAACCAAGGAGGCGGGGATGGTAGGGATGGGAGTATACCTGGATGCAGCAGTGGTTCCGGTGGACATCACACCCTTGGACATGGTATTAATGTTGGCCATCATGGTACTGGCATGCAAGGTCAAAGCGGTTCTGGGGACACTGTAGGCAGAAGGAAGAGGCAGCGGGAGCAGAATGAGACCTTGGCAGTCACAGGAACATCCTCATCAACACTTGAAAACCAAGTCCACATTGACAGTAGCAATTCTGATAGTGGAAGACAAGAGAAGGAAGAGGATGAAATCTACACCGCACATGCCCTGATACTGCAAGCACATTGCCTCTTCAAGGAACATAAAGCCGAGCTGGCCATGACAGAAGTTGAGTGTGCTTTGGGAATCTTGCAGACCAGTATAGCGGAAAGAGTCGAGGATGGCCAAAGGATAGAGGAGAATGAGGGCACAGATGATATCAGCAAGGCTAAAAGGAGAAGAATCGATTCAGGTAAAACATATTTTCTATCTGCTAAAATCTGATTAATATCAATTATCATGTTATGAGTCATGATGATATTGCCAAATAGAACCCCCCCCCCCAATAAAAGGGAGTTGATGTGACCAAATTGGTGAATGATATTATGTAGAAAAAAAATCCTAAACAAAGATTGTCTCAATGACTGCTCACTATAGGAAGGGAATTTCTCTTTTTACCTCTGAACTCTTTTCTTGAATTTGTACTGTTTCTAGACTTATCCCGTATACTGTATGTATCAATTATTATCTTTCAAATGCTAAAACAGTGATCTTTTAATCTCTTTTGGTACAAATGCATGAGTCAACCCGCCCTGCCACTTTTCACATCAGTTACTAGTATGTTACCTCTCACCAAAGGAGGGTGCTGGTGGCATGATGATTTGGGGTTGTCTGTCCATCCGTCCGTCTGTACCATATTTTTCGAGTTATCAACTTCAAACTTTACTCATGTATGCATATAGTAGGGGTTACAAGGTTGAAGGTCAAAAGTAACAAAGATCATTATTTGATAATCGTAGAAGTTTGGTGTTCTGATGTGCGTACAGTCAAGGATCTGTCTTGTTCAAGTTGTTTTGTCTCAGCTCCATATTTTAACCTATTATTTTCTGGGTATTTCTAGTCTTGTCAGTCAGGGATTGGGGGGCATTATTACCCCCTCAAAACCTCGGCTGCAAATTGTGCGATCACAACAGAATATTGCACGATGGTAAAAAAACTTACATGATCTATAAGGTTACATGGCCAGATTTCACTGAATCTCTTTTACATGAATTAATTGTGCTAATTTATGCATGAATTTATGATGTGGCTGTAAATCTATAAATAAAGCAATCATTCTGTCTCGGGACTCATTGTAGGATTTTGATCACATGCACATAAACTTTAAAATTGGTATGAAAATGTTACTTTCCACTGTAGGTATTTTATTGTTTTAAAAATTTCCTGTGTATTTTTGTTTTTATTTCTATTTTTTCTATTGTTTCTTTGATGGTTAATGTGGTTGATACTTTTCCAATAATTAAGATCAATCTCTTTCTTAGTATTGTAATGTTGTCAGCATCAATTTTTCATATGTCTTGAATTTTATTTCCTTTGCATTCTTGAGATAAAGGGTTTTGACACCTGTCACTTCTGACTTTATTTTCCAACATACAGTATCAGATGGCCTGAAAATACCAGACAATATAGGAAGCTCCCTATTCGACAGTCAGTCAACGCAGTCATCAATCCTGAAATCTATTGCATATCAGCTCAAAGCATCAATTTTAATGAGTCAGAATCAGCCACACGATGCAATGAAAGTCGTCTTGCAAAGCCTCCACTGCTTTCCCAGTAAGAAATTGTGGCTTTAGTTTGAAGTCTTATTAACCTTTAAAACATTAGTAGGTAGACCTTGGAGTGATATTATAGTATCCCAGTTAGAAACTAATTTGTGGCTTTAAAACTGGCGAACCCTTTATATCCATAAATCATTCATACTTGTCAATGCTAGGCCTGGAAATGATATTTTAGTATTCCAGTGAGAAACTCATTTGTGGCTTTAGTGCGAAGCCAATATTATATTAACCCATGTAACTGTTCAATAATATATGTAGGCTTGGGAATAATATTTGATTGCTCCATTACATATCATGGAATCAGTAACTTAAATGGGCTTTGCAATTTCTTATCTATGGACTCGTAACTAAGGAATATTTTAAATTATCAGATATCAGAATTCTTTTTCCATGCATGAACTTCAAAAATGGGAATTTGGCATCGTTTCAGGTATTGCACGATACATTGCCCAACTTGATTTAAATGGATGCATATTATTCTATTGAACTCTTAGATATTTGTCGATAGTTTAACCATCTTTTACCTCTTTTACTTCCTCTCTTCCTCCTTTTCGTATTTTCCCTTTCTATTTTTTCTTCTCTCCCATTCTTGTCTCTCTCATATACACTTCTCCCGATTCCTTTCCCACTCTCTCTTATCCTCCCTCTCTCTCACTCACCCTCTCTCATCCTTATCTCATATGCAGGTAATACAGATTCCTTGAGGACCCATGCAGTAATCCTGGAGAAGCTAAATAGAAAGGGTGAAGCTGTCAAAGCTTGGTCCAGACTAAAAGAAGCCAAAGCAGCGTCTGGGAAGGTCCACTCCCTCTCATCATTGTACAATGAAACCTGCCTACAAAGACCATGCAGTAATCCTGGAGAAGCTTGATAGAAAGGGTGAAACTGTCAAAGCTTGGTCCAGACTAAAAGAAGCCAAAGCAGCATCTGAGACGGTCAACTTCCTCTCAACATTATACAATGAAACCTGCCTAGAAAGACCATGCAGTAGTCCTGGAGAAGCTTGATAGAAAGGGTGAAACTGTCAAAGCTTGGTCCAGACTAAAAGAAGCCAAATCAGCATCTGGGACGGTCCACTCCCTCTCGTCATTGTACCCTGAAACCTGCCTACAAAGACCATACAGTAATCCTGGAGAAGCTAAATAGAAAGGGTGAAGCTGTCAAAGCTTGGTCCAGACTAAAAGAAGCCAAATCAGCATCTGGGACGGTCCACTCCCTCTCATCATTGTACCCTGAAACCTGCCTACAAAGACCATACAGTAATCCTGGAGAAGCTAAATAGAAAGGGTGAAGCTGTCAAAGCTTGGTCAAGACTAAAAGAAGCCTCTGGGACGGTCCACTCCCTCTCATCATTGTACAATGAAACCTTACTACAAAGACCATGCAGTAATCCTGGAGAAGCTTGATAGAAAGAGTGAAACTGTTAAAGCTTGGTCCAGACTAAAAGAAGTCAAAGCAGCGACCGGGACGGTCGACTCCCTCTTATCATTGTACAATGAAACCTGCCTAGAAAGACTATACAGTAATCCTGGAGAAACTTGATAGAAAGGGTGAAGCTGTCAAAGCTTGGTCCAGACTAAAAGAAGCCAAAGCAGCGTCTGGGACGGTCCACTCCCTCTCATCATTGTACAATGAAAGCTGCCTAGAAAGACAATGCAGTTACCCTGGAAAGGCTCAATAGAAAAGGTTAAACTGTCAAAGCTTGGTCAAGACTGAAAGAGCCAGAGCAGGCTCTAAGGCCGTCCAGCTTCTGTCATCATTGCACAATGAAATTTCCATACCAAGACCAAGGGGAACAGTTGTAGTTGTGTAATTTCGACAGGAAGTCTTTATTGACGAATTCCGTCAGTGTGTGCTCCCATAAGAAACCATCTATTACAGGCAAATAACTGGTTTACAAACTGATTTTAGAAGAAAAAGCATTTTGCATATTTCTTAATTCTGAAAAAAAGATAGCATAACCTTATTTTTGGTTGAGAATAATTGTAATCACTAATATCAAAACTTTTAATAATCGAATTATACCCAAAAAGGAAAAGAAATCAAATAGGGGAAAAGGAGAGAACTGCATTCAATTTTTTATGCCAAAACAAGTGTAATTGATGAAAATAAATTCATAATATGGATGTGCATTAGCCTGTAGTTTTATACATATGATGTTTAGTGTTCATTTAAATAGAATAAACAGTTGACAAAACAACTATTTAAAAAGGCTTGTGATTTGTCTATGTAAAGCCCCCATCACACTTATTCGGAATCAGCAGGAATCAAGCAGAAGCTGGAAAGAAAAAAATATTCAAAAAATCTAGAAATTTTGGGGAGGAACTTATGAATTCACCAAACTGGAGTTGAAATTCAGAAAATTGACGTGTATCATCATACACTAGTCAAAATGAACCGCAATGGAGTCAGATTGATAATTCGTGCTACGTTCTTGGACATTCTAAATATCCTGACTGCATTCTGAGTGCATTCGAAATATTTTTGTCATTTCTTTTGGCCATCCCGAAGGTTTTGGTCATGTTCAAAACATTCGAGGGATATTTTCGAACGGTGTTCGAAGTAGATTTAAATGACCAACTGGTGGTCAAACAATAGTCCTTTCATTCAGGCCAATTCTGCTTGATTCGGAATAAGTGTGATGGGGGCTTTAAGTTGTTTGTGACCAGAATTATGTAGTTTAGTGATTTCATCAGAGTATAGCGTATCGCATGCAAGTTTACTTTTAAGCCCAGTGCACACTACACAATCTGTTTGCAAAAAATCTTGAATAATATTTGAGAATTCCAACCAATAAAATCTTAAGATCAAAGGTCTGAATAGTGTTATGAATCAAAATTCTAAATCTAGTATATCAAACATCTCTATAGGAATAAAAGGGTAATCAATTCAAAATTGTAGTAGTGTTATATAAGTCTTGTTATCAACCGCAATTTGAAGACAGGTTAACTTTGCTCCATACCACAAGGCTAATACTGTAAAGCAGAATTTTTAGTTGTGTATTCAAGTCCTAACATCAACCTGATTCTTTTACTTGTTGAACTTTCAATATAGTTGATGCAACAAAATGCAATATGTTAATAAATTGTATCACAATGGATTGTATGTGCAGGGGTTGTACAGTACAGCTGTTGCAATGGTACCATACATCATCGAGCTAGGTTTTGGGCTATCTTTTTTAATAGATGACATCATAAAAATGACTATAGTGAATAGAATATGAGAACACGTTTTGATCATACTCTATACTAAAAAAATCAATACTCATTCGATATTTAAAATATTTAAAAATCCCAATATGCATGTCTAAGAAGCACACGGCAGTTGGTTTACACCCAATTAATGACCTTTGACCCATACATTTTACCAGTGATGGTCTTGCATTAAATCCTACAGTATATATATATATATATGCAGCAGGAAGAATCGCATAGACATTCAAATTCCCTTTCCCATGCTTTGTTTCTCTTATTATCACAACTATCACAAAAAGTAATTTTCTGGAGTCTCGGGTGAAAATATGCTATCGAGTCCTGATCAGTCGACTGAAATACATGGGTCCATAATTGGCAGTTATTCTGGGCACGACAAGCTGGCCATAGCGACAGTTCGAGAAGAAGCTGAAGACACCATTGTATGCTCTCGCTAGAGGTGAAAGGTCAGCCACGGTTGCTTCGATGTTGAATTCCTCCCGACATCTTGTGAGGGTGCTCTGGATGACTCCATCGTTTTGGAGGGGTGACATGGTACAGGTGGAATACACCACCGTTCCTCCGGGTTTGACTGCCTGAAGCCCGGCACTGGGTGGAAAATAAACCAAAACAGAAAGAAAAAAAATTATAAAACAGATATTGAGCACTAGTTGGAAAATAAACAATGCACCAGAAAGAAAGTTATAAAACTGACATTACGGTTTTGGAACAGACATTAGTTCCGTAGTTCCACTGCACCTGAAAGCCTTTTGAGGATGAGTCCTAGGCCCAGTTGCATAAAAGTTACCATTATGGTAACTTTGCCATGCAATGGTAACTTGCAGGGAATCCTTCATTTTGATTGGCTGCTGATCAGCGTTACCATGGTAGATACCAATGGATGGCAAAGGGCAAAGTTACCATAATATTAATAGTAACTTTTATGCAATGGGGCCCTGGACCCAGTCACACAAACAGTTGCCTGGATTCATATCAAAATTTAATTTCAATTGCTCTACATTTTAAGCACTACACTACATGTATCAATTGCAATATGAAATTTATTTGAATCAATCTGACACTTTGTAAGATGGAGGCCATCAGGCTCTATATAAAAAAAATCAACTATGACAACACTACAGAGAATTTCACATTGATTGAAAAAAATTAGCTTGCTGCAAGAAGTTCAGCACTGAATTGCAAATTTGCAATGAATCGTAAGACAGGTGCTTTGGGGACCTCAGATAAGAGTTTCATCAATTGACCATAAAAGGACAAGTCCACCCCAACTTAAACTTAATTTGAATTAAAAAAACAAAAATCCAACTAGCATAACACTGAAAATTTCATCAAAATCGGATGTGAAAGAAGAAAGTTATGATATTTTAAAGTTTCGCTTAATTTCACAAAACAGTTCTATGCACAACCTGGTCGGGTATGCAAATGAGAAGACTGATGACATCATTTACTCACTATTTCTTTTGTATTTCATGATATGAAATATGATTTATTCCCATTTTCTCATTGTCCTTGAAAAAAAGTTTAATTCCTCCCTGAACACATAGAATTATAATTGCCTTAACATTTTATGGTTGGTCCTTATTGTCAAATCTGTAAAAATTGAAATATTCTATATTTCAAATAATTAAAAACAAAGAAATACTGAGTGAGGGACATCATCGACTCTCTCATTTGCATGTCATTGAGTTGTGCATATAACTGTTTTGTGAAAAATAGGCAAAACTTTAAAATGTCATAACTTCCTTATTTTACATCCGATTTTGATGAAATTTTCAGCATTATGCTAGTTTGATTTTTCTCAATTTATTCAATTCAATATTTTTCTGAGGTGGACTTGACCTTTAAGCTTAACCCTAACTTCTTACCAGAGTAGATCTGTTTGTAGTTGTGGTAGGTCCCATCTTTCTCTTGATCGACTCACTTTGAAAATGTTATTGTCTGGTTGGGTTGCAGACACTCTGTCTGTGGAGCAAGGCACATCTACTAACACCTGCAAAATATAAACATTGTAAATATAAAGATGATATTACATTTACTTGTAATCACATACATATCTATGAAAAAGAATTTTCTGCAGAAAGGGCGTATAGACACATGTTGAAATTAGAAAGGAAAGTGGAGACATGTAAGCAAAGAATACTTTGTCCAATAAGTTCTCTTTGATGATAGAAATCATTACATTTTCTTTCGACTCATGTTTCAATGATTATCAGTCTAAAAGAGTCCAAAAGAGTAGACCTGTTTACTAACATATTCAAATTGCATACTTTGCAAACTTACTTTAGTTGTTCTTGATATGAAAGCTTGCCAGACATAGCATTAGGTAACATATGCAAACTAGATAGATTTCAAGTATAGTTTATTTCATAACGTACAGGTTACAGGAATAGCTCATTTCTAGGTTCCCAAGAAGAATCCAGGCCTATTCAAACTATATCCAAAATCAAGTGAATACAAGTCAAATAGGACTATGACAACAGAAGTGAGCATCAACTATGACACCTTGTAACAAATGTCTAAGGCATTCTTTTCAGCCGGAATTCCACTCGGCACCATTTCCTCCCCAACCTTATTTCTTTATGTATACACAAAACTATGGGGAATGCGGGGAAAGCCACATAGAAAGATACTGAGTGGAGCGTTGTGGCCTAGTGGATTAGTCTCCGGACTTTGAAACAGAGGGTCGTGGGTTCAAATCCCAGCCATGGCATAGTTTCCTTCAGTAAGTAATTCATCCACATTGTGCTGCGCACTCAACCCAGGTGAGGTGAATGGGTACCTGGCAGGAATTAATTCCTTGAAATGCGTGTGCGCTGTAATCTTAGTAATTACGGCTGCCAAGCTACAGCTGGGGTAATAATATCCAAGTCCTTTGGAAGCGTATAGACACATTATTCATAATGTGATATGCACTACACAAGAACTGTATATTATTATTTCTGCTAATGAACACAGCACAAGCTTTTATAAATCCACTGATCAGGGAAACTATGCTTTGAATGATTAAGACAAAAGTTGACGTAGCACCTAGCTCAGGCCACATTCACACTCTGATCAATCAAACAATTCTGGGGCACATTTCATGAAAAGGAGTTGCAACTAGGGGGTGTTTCACAAATCTTTATTAAGTATGAATTAATTCGCACTTAAATGCCAAAGCGTACATGATATGCAACGTGCGATCTTATTGAAAGATACGCAGTAATGCGCATCCTCATGACACGATCTGACCAATGCGGTCAAGTCTTTCATACTTGGTATTTAAGTATGACTCTAGTCATACTTAAATCTTTGTGAAACACCCCCCAGGGCTCAGCAACTAACCACACTCGAGGATTCCATGGTATTTGAAATAACGGCAAAGTTACTATAGTTGTAAGTCTGCATGAAACCGGCCCTGATATGAGCTTGGTTTGATTTACTGTTACTTGTTATTGGAGTCATTTGGGTGTGGTAGGGAGGAAAAAACAATTGGACCTTAGTACATACCTTGTCATATGCATTCGGTTCTATCTGGCCCCATTCACATCCATCTAATCCAGACACGCGGATGGCTCCACTGCTTCTTATGCTCCTGGGTAAGCAAAGTCCAAGTACTTCATGCAGACGCCGCCTCCGAGATAATACCTTTTCATTGGTAGTCAGGGTACCTAGGTAGAAAATATAATAGAATATTGATAGCCCCCATTACGTATTTCAAGCCTTCACTTTTTTTATTGGAAATACAATACCGCGTACACTGCATTTTATACACATAGTTATGAAATTTCAAAGAAAACTTCCATCTTGTCTTTATTCATTTTTTTTCTCAGTCATTTTGTCCCAAGAGATAAAGCCAGCATAAAGAGATCCAGGGATAATGCCTCACAGTCACAACATTTGACGAGTTAAGATATTTGGCCATATATTATTTCTATGGGTCAAAGTATATGACTTTATGTCAGTTTGACAGTACCTTGTTGAATACAAAAGGAAAGACTATTTAAAACTAGAAATACTGGTAAGTTTTTCCACCCCAAAGTATTTTTGTATTTGTTGTTGGGTTATTATCTTTTTATTATTCTTATATTTTTTTTTTGGGGGGGTTGTTATGATATATTAACCTTTCCATAGAAATAGTCAACAATGTTAATGGAATCTCTAAAATACGAAATACCTAGATCCTGTAAATTCATGGAATAGAATTTTTAAAAGAGATTTTATGTGAGACTCACTGATCAGCATTGACTGTAAAATAGCCAGAGTTTTCCCTCCTGGTCCAGCACAAAGATCCAGGACCACATCATCTCTTCTAAGATCCATCGCCAAGACAGGAAGAACCGAAGCGGGATCCATGATGTAATACTGAAGATATGGTAACTCCCTGCCCCTCTTCGCCTGTGGCAACCTCTTCGGAGATGACTTGTGTAAGAAACATCTCAAGTGGGGACTTACCTCGAGCTCAGCTTCCACAACTTTGACGTAGTTAGCACCGGAATGCTCCGACATCAACTCGCTGTCCCCGCTCCCTTCCAACTCCATCTGCTGCAGGAGGTCCATCCTGTGCTCGTAACCAGGAGCAACAATATATTGTCCATCCCACCAAGGTTTTGTCAGATGCCCTGCTTTTTTGTTCTCAAGTTCATCATGTTCAAACACTCCCTCCTCTGAACCATCTTCTTCTCTCGCCCTGATGATCATCTCTCTTTCCTGAAGCTTCTGTGCTACTGCGACACTATCTAATCTTGTACTTCCTGAAGCACTTTGGGATTCTTCATCAACTCTGGTTCCATTTCCTGAGGTACTCTGATTACTCTCATTGACCCCTCCTTTTAATCTCTGAGAGTGAGACCGAGTTTCACTTTCTATCCTGAGGTGTCCTGCATGAGGTTGTACAAAGTCTTCTACACCTATCGAATGAAGTCTATCCAATGTCTCTTGCACATCACTGTAATTGTTGAGGAGAGCCCCTGAATTGGGCATGGACAGCAAGGCTAGGCGAATAGATGGCCATTCGTCTCCAAACAGCGGCCGGTAGTTTTGGTCGAAATGCTTAAGGGCAACTTCTGTTGGATCATTTTTATGTTTTCCATATGACTGCACAAAAGAACAAAATAAGGTGATATACATTTACAGAGGGTATAATGTGCATTAATATCAAATATACTCATATCCATATTAGCAAGTTACTCAATACAAAAATAGAACAATTTACAAAGTACATGTAGAAGAAAAACATGTGAAACCAATTAACGATTATTGCCAGACATTTTTTTCAGCAAGTATCTAGGCTAAATTGTTGCAAGTATGAGAGAACTGGCCCTGCATGGAGCATATGTTGTGAAATTGAAAATATTAAAACTGTCTATTTCATCACATTTTTGTTAGACAAGTATTTTTCATAGTCTGCATTTAAACAAAAAAGAGAGAAATTCTGCAAATCTGCAACGTTTTTTCAATCTTGTTTTAAATTTAATTATTTGGGTAATATTATTGTGATTATCATAATTTGAATTCAACATTTCCAACAGCAAATAGATCTAACTTCTAAGTTAGATCTATATCAAACAAAATTAAGCAAGGATCTTACGACGTTACAGCTACATGACATAGATTTAACTCAACTTCTCAAGCGATGTTCGTGCAGGCTCCACTCCACTTCACTACCGCTACACTACGCTCCACCTACCCGTAGTGTAGCGGTAGTGAAGTGGAGTGGAGCCTACATGTAACTGCACGAACATCGCTTGCTGAGCTGAGATCTAGTCCACGTACCAGTTTGGCTTTTGTCTTTTTCCCTCTGTAGGTTATTTCTAATTCTTTGAACCGTCGCACTTGCAGGAATCTGGAAATTCGCCTGGGCACTTGTGACATCATAATGTAGAAACTATCTGCAGCAAACGTCGTAAAAACTCTAATATTACAAGTTCACATGAAACACTCTCTGCACGTGTTAGTAGAGGGATGGTTTGTTTACGTCGGCCCTTTAAACCAAATACTGAGCGATTTTCCAAGACATACATTGGTTGGCCAATGATGAATACTTCACAAAGTTCTGACCAATCAGAGAATGCGACACATTAGCACAACTTAATGTGGGAGTGCGAGGATTCAGCTGACCGTATCATATGAGAAAACGCCACGTCGCTTTGTGAATAGTCCGTTCTTTTGCCTTTGGAGCAAGATTATTGCAATTATTCGCTATTATACTCTGAGTCTGAGTCACCTTTTGTGAGATATCCCACCATGCAGTCTACATACTCGAGGAGGAGTCCAGGTGAGTGGTAATTAAAAATTATCAGACGTATTCATGTGCTCAGTCCCACCTAATTTCGTTCTGTGTCAGTGACAGTGAAAGTGTGACACTACTGTCAGTGTCATAATCATTTAGCAGTGATATCCAGTCTTGAGCACTCTGGGGCTACACCGCTATTCCAACGCGTGTTGGAAAAGTCGACGCCAGACGGGTATGTTTTGGCCTTGAATTTCCAGCAAATTAATCAAAATTACGGCCTAAATTTAGGTCTATGTTATCAATTATATACTAATTTCATAATTATAATGTAAAACGGGTACTCACGGGTTCTTTTCTTTCCAAATTTTGTGTTTTCATCGCCTCTTCTGGCCAACTCTTGCGATGGATTTTGTCGCCATAGGATCCTGTACGTGCAAATCCAGGGCGAGTTGTCACATGACGCTCGCGAGTCTCTAGGGGTAATTAGACAGCTGGCAGCCGTCTGTTTTGAGGAGTTTTTTAACATTTTGTTTTTTTTTATTTCTCCTCATACACAGACGGCTCGCTATCGTGCAGCCACCATTAGGGGACTTGCAATGCAAAATCCCCCCGTCGGGGCTCTTCAATTTTTGTCTTTAATGAAATTTTTTTTTGAAAATTAATGCGACCAAAATACAAATTAACATTCCCTCTTGGCATTTATTGCCAAGAAACGGAGAAAAATCAAGTTAAAAGGAACAAAAACAGTGACTTACCTCGGCTGTCGCGCAAATTCACTTCCCTGTTTTATCCGATCTTAAGTACATAAACATATGGCCATTGAGTCCCCTGTACAGATCGCGCTAGAACTTCGGTCTCTGTATTTGGTGAGTGAAGCCAACGGAGTTCAGCTGAACAACCAACATAACAGAGACAGAAGCTTTTGGTCTAGGGGTAATGGCCTTTAATCAAGGCGTTCTTTTTGCTATAATTTTATAATGACGCTTAAATATCGAAATCAATGTAGACGAGTCTGTGCAGGGGCATAACAGGGGTATATAAGAGGGGGCATAGTACATGTCGCATGTGGAAGATAAAAGTTACGTAATGTAAGTCCCGAGCACTAGCGTACCTAGGGGGGGGGCAGTCTGCCCCCCCCCCCCCCCCCCCCGATGAGTCACAAACCCATGCAAATTACATATCTCTGCCCCCCGGCCCCCCTGACGAGCTTGAAAACCTATTTTGCCCCCCCCCGACGAGCTTGAATACCTATTTTGCCCCCCCTGGCGAGCTTGAAGACTTTTTTTTTGCTTGTCAAATTTTTTCTGGTACGATTGAAGACCTTTTTCATTGAAGAGCCTTTTTTTCCTTTTTTTTTGCTTGTCAAATTTTTTGGCGGCCGATTTTGCCCCCCTGTGGAAAATCCTAGGTACGCCATGCACTGCCCGCGCTACATGTATGTTGGTAGCCCTGGGACCTCTGGATATTAACTAATCCAATTTAATTACAGATGGCAGATTTTTTTATTATCTGAGTAGCCCCCCCCCCCGGATTATTTGTTCTCACATTACTTTCCTTTTTAAATTTCCTTTCGTTCTTTCTTTCATTTTTCTTTCTTTCTTCCTTCCGTTGCTCCTATGTTTTTTTTTCAGGTGAAATCCACTCGGGGGATGGCCAGCCATGCCCCCATCTGTTTATGCCTCTGAGATGTAGGCTATACTCATGATCTTAATCTTCGATTTTCCAAAGTAGGGGGGTGCAATTTCTCAAGTAAAATTTGACAACCCCCCCAAAAAGGTTATCCCAGAAAAATTGTCATTTTGTCTCGCGTAAGATTTGACAAGTAAAAAGAAAAGATGGTTACTAAAAATAAAAGACTCATTTTGTCCGTGTAATATTTGGCAAGCCTCCCCCCCCCCCAAGTTTAACATATCGGAGGCGCGATGGCTCAGTCGGTAGAGCAGGGGTTTCGGATTCCGGTGACCCGGGTTCGATTCCCAAGTGGTGCGCTAGTGCCCTTAAGGCTTATCCTCATTACCAGGTCCCTCGGAGAGGACCTTAAGCCGTTGGTCCCCTGGTTGCTTGCTCACAGGCATTCGTGCTTTTTTAGCAGTCAGGTAAAAAATCTCGATATAACATAACATTGAAAAAAAGTGAAGGTCATTTTGTCCTGCGTGAAATTTTAAAAGTAATAAAAAGATGGTCACTAAAATTGAAGTTCATTTTGTTTGTGAAATATTTGGCAAGCCCCCCTCCCAAAAAAAGGTTTTAACTAAAAATGATTGAAGGCCATTTTGTTCCTCTTAAAATTTGTCAAGTATAAAAAAAAAAATCACTAAAAAATGAAGGTCATTTAATTGTCCCACGTAAAATTTGACAAGCCCCCCCCCCCTAAAAAAAAATGAAAGGTAGCTGATAATGATTGAAGATCATTTTTTCTTGCATAACATTTTACAAAAAAAAGTGTGTCACTATTTGGCGAGCCCCCTACCCTCCAAAAAAAAGGTTTAATTAATAATGATCGAAGGTCATTTTGTCTCTCGTAAAATTTGACAAATAAAAAAAAAGTTGTCACTAAAAAAAGAAGGTCATTTTGTCGCGCGTTATATTTGGCAAGCCCCCACCCCCCCTAAAAAAGTTTGTCATTAAATATAGAAAGTCATATGTTCAAAGTAAAATAAATTTGGGAAGCAAAAAAGAAAAGGACAAAAAAGAGCAAAGAATATGAACAAAATATCCCCATTACAAATATTGCTGTGATTCTCATAAGGAGGTGGGGGGGGGGGACTTAACTTTGTACGAACGACATTTTTTTTTTACATCCAAAATATTGACTATGAATCTCAAAAGGTGGAACGGGCCAGAAATGCTCAACCCCCCCCCCCCCCCCCGATCTGCCATTGATTCCAATCGATAATGACTTTTCCCTGCAATACTGATGCTTGAAATCAAGATACTGAAGATTGATATATTGTAATATAAATTATGAACGTCTGACAAAAAGATAACCAACCGATCACCTGACCGATCAGCTGACCAGTACGTGAATCACATCGTAGTTGATCAGTCCCCACAGCGTTTGGAACGCTCACCAAGAATTCAAGAAAAAAGACTGAAAATGTAAGTTTAACCTCAATCCATTAAATTTCAAATGTCGTAGAAGTTTCCTTATCATGTTTAAAACTAATTAATACCTAAATTGTTACCATCCACTATGTATTAAGGCGTACATTTGCCAAAGTTCTTGGGTGCAAATAGAAACGGCAATGTCTAACCGGTTTTATCACTGATGTCGCCTATGAGGTCCATACATGTAATGTTTGGACCTCATTGGTACTAGGAGTGGTCTTGAGGACTCCATGATGTCTTTTAAAAAAATTTGACATATACTTCTTCATCATTGGAGTCTTGAATCCCCTCCCATATAAGAGAGACATGTAAACAAAGATGGATTTCCCTAGGAAATCATCTTTTTTATTAAAAATCACGTAAATGATCGTGATTTTATTAATTTCTCCAAACCTTCCTACGCCCACTCCTAGAGTCCTAGTACCAATGAGGTCCAACATTACATGTATGGACCTCATAGGCGACATCAGTAGTATTTTTGGTTAGAAATCTCTGAGAACAGGATATTTATATATTATATCACAAGTACAAGCTATATTCCTTTCTCTTAATTTTTTTATTTAAATTATAATTTTATAGTGTAAATGCATCGTTAGCAACAACAAAAAAAATGAAAGAAATGAAGGGGAACTTACATTTTCACGGCTTTTTCCTGATTTTCTGGGCAGCTGCTCTTCTCTTCTGACTCGCGATCGAAGCTGATATGAAGATCACGTGATTCGCGTTCTCGTCAGCTGATCGGTTGGTTATTCTTTTCGTCAGACGTTAATAATATATATTTTATAATGCTAGCATTCATCGCTAATTTAGGTGAAAGAGATTGAAGTTAAACAGCGCCAGGTCGGAATCATAATTATTTTGGAAGAGTGTATTTATACACTCGATCTCATACCTGACGTAGACGGCGCTATTCAACAAATGCACAATCTTCAATATAAAAAATAAAACAGAAAGAACGCCTTGAACACAGGCCAAAATGCCTAACGATTTCTCCGCGGCATTAACAACTATCGTAAAGGGCGCTCCATTTATCAATAAAGATGGATGCTAAGCTGTCTATGGCGACAAAATTTGCCGCAAATATTTACGAAGAATTGTGAGAAATGGTCTGAAAATGCAACAAAAGAACCGGTGAGTACCGATTAAACATTATCAATTTATTTAATAGAACATATTTAATGACTACAATGTAACAACTTCTAGATAATATTGCTTAGTTCTAAGCTAGGGCGGCCCAAATGCGCGTGAGTGGAGTCCCAGTTTATTAGCACGGGTAAGTATTGGGGTGTCGCCTAGAGTGCCTACGCCTAATGCATGAGAATGTTTAAAAAAAATATTCAATTAAAATGTGAAAAAATAAAGGTTTCTTACCAGACCGATGTCGTGTACCTCGAGCGAAGTTCGTGCAGGCTCCACTCCACTTCACTACCGCTACACTACGCTCCACCTACCCGAACTTCGAGACCATGAACTCGATCGGATATTCCGACTGACAAAAGGTGGGATTTTATGGGGAGAAAATACAAAATTCATGCAACATCACGATCTTTAAAAACAAGTACAACTAATATTCTTACTTTACACAAAGTTTCACTTCTTTTCCATGCTTCTATCAGTCTCAAAATTGATGATTTAGAGCCAACACGAAGTTCCTCACACGTAATAATTCGCTGCCAATTTCAGAACATCGCATGCGCGCGAGGGTCCGAGCTCGGACCAGACCCGGTACCTCCCGCACGCGATGTTTTGAAGTCGGCAGCGCATTAATATTTATACGTGTGAGGAACTTCATATTGGCTCTAAATCATCAATTTTGAGACTGATAGAAGCATGGAAAAGAAGTGAAACTTTGTGTAAAGTAAGAATATTAGTTGTACATTACATGTATGGACCTCATAGGCGACATCAGTAGTATTTTTGGTTAGAAATCTCTGAGAACAGGATATTTATATATTATATCACAAGTACAAGCTATATTCCTTTCTCTTATTTAAATTATAATTTTATAGTGTAAATGCATCGTTAGCAACAACAACAAAAATGAAAGAAATGAAGGGGAACTTACATTTTCACGGCTTTTTCCTGATTTTCTGGGCAGCTGCTCTTCTCTTCTGACTCGCGATCGAAGCTGATATGAAGATCACGTGATTCGCGTTCTCGTCAGCTGATCGGTTGGTTATTCTTTTCGTCAGACGTTAATAATATATATTTTATAATGCTAGCATTCATCGCTAATTTAGGTGAAAGAGATTGAAGTTAAACAGCGCCAGGTCGGAATCATAATTATTTTGGAAGAGTGTATTTATACACTCGATCTCATACCTGACGTAGACGGCGCTATTCAACAAATGCACAATCTTCAATATAAAAAATAAAACAGAAAGAACGCCTTGAACACAGGCCAAAATGCCTAACGATTTCTCCGCGGCATTAACAACTATCGTAAAGGGCGCTCCATTTATCAATAAAGATGGACCCTAAGAGGGTCCGAGCTTGGACCAGACCCGGTACCTCCTGCACGCGATGTTTTGAAGTCGGCAGCGCATTAATATTTATACGTGTGAGGAACTTCATATTGGCTCTAAATCATCAATTTTGAGACTGATAGAAGCATGGAAAAGAAGTGAAACTTTGTGTAAAGTAAGAATATTAGTTGTACTTGTTTTTAAAGATTGTGATGTTGCATGAATTTTGTATTTTCTCCCCATAAAATCCCACCTTTTGTCAGTCGGAATATCCGATCGAGTTCATGGTCTCGAAGTTCGGGTAGGTGGAGCGTAGTTTAGCGGTAGTGAAGTGGAGTGGAGCCTGCACAAACTTCGCTCGAGGTAGATGTCGTGTAGATCCCTCGATCCAAATGTACACAACGCAAATACAATAGGGACGTCCCTTGAATTGCTTACGTATGACGTACATCCGGTTAGCGATGCCGTTTTGAAGAACAATTTATAGATAAAAATTATTATTTTACAAATAATAAAATTCATTACGTGATTATAAATAATTAGTATAATACTGCTAATTATTTATAATCACGTAATGAATTTTATTATTTGTAAAATAATAATTTTTATCTATAAATTGTTCTTCAAAATGGCATCACTAACCGGATTATTTTTTAAACTAGATTCTTGATTCATTGTATGCGCAATTCCCATAATTGTTTGATAAAATATAGACACCAATAAATGCAATAACTTAAAAAACATACTTTTTATATTATTTTTGCTGACGATAATACTTTTTGGAAAACATTCAAAGTGATGACAAATTAGGTCAAATGAAGATATTGAATTGAAGACCAAGTGGCAAACCACTGTAGAGTGTATAATCTGTATTGAATGATTATATTCTACATTCTTTAAATTCTTATTTCCATAGCTGTAAAGCGGTTAATGAAGGAAGCTCAAGAGCTAAAGGATCCTACGGAACAGTACTTTGCTCAGCCACTAGATGTAAGTGATGCCTGAATGGTAGATATGTTTTTTTTTTTTTTTTTTTTTTCAATTTCATACATGTGATGATCATCAAACCTGGGGCCTGTTTCATAAAACTTGCTGTTATAATAAATTGCATTAACAGTTAAAAGCTACTAAAATCGTTCCATCTGATCGGCTGATAGTAAATTTGTGATAGAACTTGTGCATTTCTTATTATAACACTGTCTTTATGAACCAGGACCCTGTTGTATGAGAAGCTGGCTGGTGATGGGGGGGCATACCTTTTTGAAAAAGAGGTCCCCTTTTTCAAAATAAAATCCTTTAAGGACAAGTCCACCCCAACAAAAAGTTGATTTAAATAAAAAGAGAAAAATCCAACAAGCATAACACTGAAAATTTCATCAAAATCGGATGTAAAATAAGAAAGTTATGACATTTTAAAGATTCGCTTATTTTCACAAAACAGTTATATGCACATCCTTGCTGGTATGAAAATGAGGAGACTATGACGTCTTCCACTCACAATTTCTTTTGTATTTTTATTATATGAAATATGAAATATTCTAATTTTCTCGTCATTGTCAAGTGATACAACGATTAATTCCTCCATGAACATGTGGAATTAGCATTGTTTAATACTATATGGTTTAGTGAAGATGGTCCTTATTGTCAAATCTATAAAAAAAAAAAAAATATTGTTTAATTTAAACAATAAAAAACAAAGGAAATAGTGAGTGATGGACATCATCGACTGACTCACCTAGTTGTGCGTAGCACTGTTTTGTCAAAAATAAGCGAAACTTTAAAATGTCATTTCTTATTTTACATCCGATTTTGATGAAATTTTCAGAACTATGCTAGGTTGATTTTTCTCTATTCAAGTCAGCATTTTCCTGGGGTGGACTTGACCTTTAAACATCGGCCTCACATCATTTGTTTTGTTCCTCCCTTTTCCCCTCATTTGTCCAGGAATAGAATTTCAAAATCTGTAGACATGAGTCCATTTTCACAGAAATCCTTTGACGTGGGTGCCTACATGTATTCATACAACAAATGAACCCTTGGATGTGGGTTTGGGTTTGGGATTAGAAATCTCAGCTGCAAACGTCTGGTCATTGTTATCTTATTATTTCAATCTGAATCATAAGCACTAGTTCTGAATAGTTTCGAATCATTCAAGTGTCTCAAATTGCAATGGTTGCAGTAGAAAGAAAAATCTGTCTCTTACCCACTGATGCATGCCCGGTGCAAGGAGTCCCTATTTCATCACTCCGCTGTACAACAAAAGACTCTGAGATCATTACTTTAGTGTGACCATACATTGTTCAAAATAAATATTTATGTGTACAGATCTACATGTACATGTAGATTACAATTTTCAATGCATTGCAAGGATAAAAAATCATGAATATAATGTCTTTTTTTTCCATGAGAAAGAGGTAGGCCTCCAAAAATTTGGAGGTGATTAAATTCTAATAGGCAAATTAAAAACGAGTCAGTTTTTCTCATTGACTTTCATGGCATTACATTGCAAGGGTACATTTATGTGGCAGTAGTGTCTCACCTCATATTTGTGATTTAATGTTTATATTCTATGCTAATATTACAAAATATTTTTTTCTTTTATTGCATCAACAGGACAATTTATTTGAATGGCACTTCACCGTAAGAGGCCCACCAGACTCTGATTTCTCTAAGGGCGTGTATCATGGTCGTATCACCCTACCACCAGAATATCCCATGAAACCTCCTAGTATCATGTTACTAACAGTGAGTACTCTCATTATTTTGTAGCATCTATTAAAGAAAGAAAGATATAAAGCTTTTTTGAAACTGTATTGTCAGAGTGAATTCTAAGAAATAACTTTTTATTAATCAGTATTTACAACAACATAAATAGAATGGTGATTAAAAAGTATTAATCAAGTTTGAAAGAGAGTTAGCTATGACATTTTGAAGTTTTCCTCATTTTTTGTGTGCATGTGAGCCACTTTTGATGCATATACATGTAGTTTCTTTGATAAATTGTCCTTGTTGATATTTTGAAAAGGCAAACATTGTATACACTTCAGTACATGTATGAGTATGCACACACGGATGTTCATGTGCGTTTTTATATTTGCATCGTTTGTTATCAGCCCACTGGAAGGTTTGAAGTCGGCACCAAGATCTGTCTGTCCATCTCTGGTCATCATCCTGAAACATGGCAACCGTCATGGAGCAGTAAGTGGACGTCAGACCTCCCACCTTCCCTTCTCTCTCCGCCCCAGTCGTACTCACATTTCCTCCTTTTCTCCCTCCCCCTTCATTCCTCTCTCTGTAGATCTAGGCCCTATTGTATAAAATTATGGTTACTTTGCCATTCAATGGTAATTTCAATGAAATATTTTATTATTATAATTATTAAATAATTATAACAATTGAATTTTTTTTTCTGTAAAGGAAGACAATACAAAGTAGGCTTATACATAGCACTTCAAAGAGCAAGGAATCAACATTACGATAATACGAATGACTGGCAGTTTAGCATTGTTACCATGGTATTATTTGGCAAGCTACTTTGCATTCCAGCTGTCCTTTTAATCCTAAATAGACTGGGCTATTTTGACGCCTAAAAAGACTGGGGGGGCTGATTCAGCCCCCCTTATGATCTCGGCCGTCGATCGCGCGATCGCGACGAAAATTGGCATGTGCGTTACCCATGGCATTATCTACAAAATTATAATATCTCATTGCTCATTAATCATGCTAATTTATGCGTAAAATCATAAGTTTGCTCTAATTAATAAAATAATGCCCCTAAAACGCTAATTTGTGTTTCACATATTCTAGACAGGCATCTGATCAAATTTATTTTTCAAAAATTTCAATATCACATTTATTTTCTTATGTATTCTATTGTTTTCTAAATTTCTTATGTATTTCTCTGTTTTTCGACTTTTTGTTTTTTATTGTTTTTTCAATGGAAATTGTCGGGGGCTTTATTTTGACCATAAACAAGATAAAATTGATTGATTTTAAGCAGTAAAAGGAAAAATAATGATACATTTTATGAATTTTGGCTAAAAACACTATTTGCATTGGATTTGTACACAAATTCACGTTTTTGAGTAATTTTGGGTCTGCATGCACTTACAAAATGTTGCGTTATTTCGGAACCGCGTACCCGGGGGTCACAATTTTGGTCTCAAAATTTGCGCGAGACTTGAAAGTAAAAAGTCAGCGAGCGACGCGGTCAAAAAATTTCGAGTGGAGGATATATCGCGAAAAATGTCGGGGGGGGGGGCTGAATCAGCCCCCCCACCCAGTCTTCTTAGGGTTGATCTGCTGTTTTTTGCTTCTTAAATAATATTCAGATTCAGTAATCAATGAATATATCAAATACTCTTTATACCCTAACTATCCGTCAATCTTTGTCTGGACAATATTCTTATTATTTTCGAGATTGAGGTATGATGAATATTTTTTATATTATTTTTATAGGCAGAGAATTATTCACATGTATGTAATAGTATGTTTTCTTTCATCACACAGTCTTCCCACTCACTTAATTTTTTCATCACGGAAGAATAAAATTTTGCAAATTTCATATACTTCACAAGATCATAGTTATTTCATAGTATACTAAAATAGTATAATAAAATCTTCCTGAAGGAATGTATGTTGACAATGATTTCAATATAACAATGAATTAAGTTCTGTGATATTGCTGTTGATTTATAAGCAACCTATATCTCTTCTCTTAATGTAGTTCGCACGGTCATGCTGGCTATCATAGGCTTTATGCCAACGAAGGGTGAGGGTGCTATAGGCTCACTAGACTACACACCAGATGAGAGAAAAGTGCTTGCCAGGAAGTAAGAATAATTATGTTTCAATTCCTAAGGCCTATTACAAAAAATGTAATCAACCCTAAAAGGGCAATTTTTTTTACACCCATGTAACAGCCAGAGGGGGCAGATTAAGCTCAGCTTTTCTAATGTTGATTTATGTATATATATTTTTAAATTGTATTTATTGCATTACAAACGATTGCAATAAAATCAACTCCTAATCAATCATGAGTCATGGACATTGTAACCAATCATAAATAATAAAAAGATGAAAACAACAGTTGGAAAAAAAGAGCAGCAGCAGCTTACAAGCTTGATGCATTGCAATAGCGAGAGGTCACAACAATATAGGTGAAAGTAACAAGAGAATACCAAAAGCACACCGGATACAACCCCACGATCCAATGTCTGATCCACCCACCTCACATTTACTTCTCAGAATAAATGACAGGAACTTCTTACCAGTTTTTTAATGTTGATATATTGTATTAGATCACAAGAATGGAAATGTGAGGCTTGTGGAACACCAAACCGTAGCATCCTTCCTCCCGTCACAGCCAAGTCAGCAGCAATGCAGAAGGAAGCTGCAGAGCTAGCCGCTCAAATCCAATTCAAGGTAATATACTTTATTTAATCCTCAAAGTTAAAGGGATTCAGTAATCTTTGCTAATGTATGTTTGGATTAATTGCTGGGTATCAAAGGTTGTTGTGTATTGGGAGAAAAAGCCGCCAGATATATGAATATGTTTTAATGTTATGAGGATCAGATTTACCTACTTGTGTCCCAGTTTTTTTTTCTTTTACAAATTTGTATCATTTCAATATCTTTTTATGAATGATTAGCAGACATATTTACTCTTGCTTTGTGATTATTTTGACAGAAAGAGGAAAAGAAGCAATCAAGTACATCGGAATCACCATCAACCCCTCCAGCCGATGCACCTGCCGCAGCCCCAGCCAACGGCCAAGTGCCTGCCCCCCTTCCACCGCACCCTTTTGATATGATGAACCCCGGTATGGGGATGGGGCAGATGCAGCCTCCTTTTATGCCTTTGCCACCAAACTTCATGATGCCAGGCCAGGGACAGTTCGGCATCCCCAACCACAATCCAGCCACGCCTTCGCAGCCAGCGGAAGTCAGCAGTGCCCAGCCACAGGTGGCTGCAGATACGAACAGTCCCGACACTCCAAGTGGTAGCAATCAGTCTTCCGCGTCTCCGCCCGTAAGCCAATCACCGCCTACGAGTAACGGTTCAAACAGTGATGGGGTGAGACAAAGAACTAATGTTCCTAGTCAATCCAATTCGTCTTCCCCTCCCAACCAAAGCACCAGTGGACATACCCCCCATCGTCCGTCAGAGGAACGAGGACTCCAGGGGATAATGTGCCCCTTGGTTACAATGAGCATCTTCAGTTTCGTCATTATCGTCCTCATCTTCAGACGGATGTACATCTCGTATGCTTACAAATTCACCTGATAACCAATTTTGAGGATTCTGTGGTCTTAAGGAAATAAAGTAATCCATTTCAAGGACCTGAATGGGAAAAAACACCTCTACCCTTTCATGTAAAACAACCCTTTTTAAAATGCACATATATGCTATATGCGGATGTCTGCTTCACAGCAACAACAATTAAAGGGATGGTCCGGGCTGAAAGTATGTATAGCTTAATGAATAGAGTAGAATTCACTGAGCAAAATGCCGAAAATTTCATCAAAATCGGATAACAAATAACAAAGTTATTGAATTTTAAAGTTAAGCAATATTTTGTGAAAACAGTCGTCAGGAATATTCATTAGGTGGGCTGATGATGTCACATCTCCACTAGTTCTTTTGTATTTTATTATATGAAATTAAGTTTATTCAAATTTTTTCCTCCAAGAACTAGAAAAATTGGATTGACAACTGATTTAGTGCATCAGATATTTATTGCTGCAACTTATTTCATTATAAGGGAGACATATTATTCACACAAGTATGAAATAATGAAAAAAATGTGATTTTATGTAATAACATAAGAAAACGGAAAGTGGAGATGTGACATCATCAGCCCACCTAATGAATATTCATGACGACTGTTTTCACAAAATATTGCTAAATTTTAAACTTTAATAACTTTATTATTTGTTATCCGATTTTGATGAAATTGTCGGCATTTTGCTCAGTGAATTCTACTCTATGTATTAAGATATAAATATTTTCAGCCCAGACCATCCCTTTAAGTGGCTCCCACACGTATATTCTTTGATCTTATACACATGTAGACGCCAAACCCTTGAGTTCTGGATGAATCTTGCAAAAGTTGCGGGGGTTTTTCACAGAGTTAAGTGTGACTTAGAGTCGCACTTAAATTCCCAGTTGCATGCGGTATAAAAGGCAACATCGCATCGGTCAGTCATGTTAAGAGGACATGAGCTACAATATACTTTGTGATAATCAGTAAGATTGGGCATGACATATCATGTGCGCATCAGTATTGAACCACACTATGCGATTGGTTGCGATCCAAATTTCAAATTAATTGTTATAACATTTGATATGGATATTCCAACCAATAAAATATTACGGATCAGAGATTAGAATAGTGGTAGGAATACTGAAATCAAAATTCAGTCCATTTAAAGCCTCCCCGAATGAATAAAAACAAATTCAATTCCAAATCATGATGACGTCATCATCGGCTGCGACTTGAAGCCGATTTGCAGTTTAGTCTGACCATGGGGCTTGTCGCAAAGTAAAAATATGATTTTAGTTTTCTTAATAGCAATATGCCAAACTTTAAATGAAATCATTTTACATCTTGGAACTTTCATATTTAATGCAAAATGCGATTTCTTGAAAAATTGCGTCACACCAGATCGCATAGTGTGAAACAGGCTTTAGTCACATTTAACTCTTTATGAAACACACCTCCCCCCCCCCCCCCCCCGAAGAGCCTTTAAAGAAACTACCATTTTAATAATAATAATAACGGTACATTTACCCAGGGTAGCCACCTCAGTTCCGAAAACTGTTCTCCCAGCGCGCCCTGCTATTATTATTTCCCTCCCGAGAACAATGCTCTCATCTTTATTACAGGGAATGTGCTGTCAGTAATTCAGTATTCACCTAGCCTCTAGTCAAGCCCTTGTTTCTGATATGTTCATATTTGATGCTTGTTGTCAGACGAATCAAAAGCCACTCTGCATATGTATTGATCACATAACATGTATGGCGCGCCGTTTGACCAATAATTCAGATAAACACTGTTTATCGCCGATAAACAGTGTTTATCAAGCGATAAACACTGTTTATCGAGAGAAACTATGTTAATCGACTGAAAAACACAGTTTCTCTCGATAAACAGTATTTATCGCCGAAAAACACTGTTTATCGCCGATAAACACTGTTTATCGAGAGAAACTGTGTTTATCAGTCGAAAAACAGTGTTTATCGCCGATAAACACTGTTTTTCGGCGATAAACACTGTTTATCGGCGATAAACAGTGTTTATCTGAATTATTGGTCAAACGGCGCGCCATAAACATGAGCTGTACTTTCGCAGATTGGTCAGTGAATCCATATCTGTCATATTTATCATGCTAAAAACTTTACACAGCAAAGATCGATCTTAACTTAATGCCAGCAAGTTTTATTTTAATCTGTATCACGGCGGAAAGTAACCAAGGACACAAGGTATTCTGAGAAGGCAGCTAGTAAACACCTTGATAGCTTTTATTTTGTTATCTCTAACTACATATATTGCATAAAAGTTACAATTATGCTTACCCTACCAACCAATGGTAGCTACCATGGTAACGATGCTCAACAGCCAATCAAAATCAAGGATTCAATGAAAGTTCCATTGGATGGCAATTAACTTTTGTGTGATAGGCATTTGGATATGATGTGCTATTACAAGCTATTTGTACACACTGACGGATTCCCCCCCCCCCCCCTTGGAGAGCCATAATCAAAATTTGTAATGTAAAGTGGACGAAATGACCTCTGATTTTAGGTGAAACTTTTTTTTTTTTTTTTTTTTTTGCTTGTCAAAATTTCATCGGAAAAATGTGCCCCCCCCCCCCCTTTGGAAAACCCTGGATCCACCCTTTGTGTACATGTAGATTATTGAAAAAGATTAGGCCTGGGAGTTGACTCTGAACAGTTGATGCATTCGATCAGATTACCAACAATGGGCAACCAAGTACTACTTTTTGCACAAATCGAATGCTTGCCAGTTGTGGATTACTGATTCGAGACATTTGATTATTAAAAGTACATGGCATTGATATTTGAAAACAAAGTGCAAGATAACAAAGGAAATGTAATGAAATTGAAATCCAAACATTGTGAGACGGTCGTGCTGGCAACTGCGCATCATTCAGCTGTGTTGATGTGCATGTCATATGTGCTGTACTGGGACACTCAATTGAGTCAGCTTTGCTCATTATTTATATGTGACCACTATTAGGTCATGCAAATAGTTCAAGCTTTTGTGATTTCTGATAATCTAGGAATCTAGATTGTTTCGAACCGTTTGATTGTTTACCCTAGGGAACAATTGCACGGCATTCATCCCAGGCCTAATGTAGATTATTGAAAAAGATATTATGATTCCTTATCGATTTCCGTAACACTTTCCGTGTTGACTTCTATTGCATAGACAAGGAAAACTATCACTTTCTAGAGAAACTTGATGTATAGTACGCACACTCGTTTTTCAGCTTTGCTTCGCTAAAGATATCTACTTCCAGCTTGCCTCTAAAGTTATAATTTGACCATCATCTTTACCAGATTATATTCTTGATATTCACCATTTATTTACATATTAGTTTATTGGCATTATATCCTTTTTTCTAATTTATGACTACAATTATTGCACTAATTAACAGAATTTTGCACCGTGAAGTGAATGGATACCTTATCCTTTTTTATACATGTATATGTTCCAGAATCTGGTCCAATAATGTGCAGACATTACAATAGCAACTCTTTCTCATTTATCCCTATTTACCTTTCCCGATTATTCATGTTTCCTTGGTTCATTTGGACCATTATACACAGTTTAGTACTTATGGGTCTTCCAAAAACTCTTGTTTTTCCTTTGGAATATTTAGGGTTGTATACTAGTAATATATTATATGAAATAGTTATGTAATTGTACATAAGAGTATTATTTTGTTTCATAATGCCATTCCAAATATGTATATGGACCGTAATAAATAACACAATTGAGTAGATTACAGTTGTAAATTATGAGATTGATTTATTTTGTGAATTTTAATTGCTAGTTTATCACTGATTGAGTGTATCATTGCGAGGTAACAGAAGTTTCAAAAAAAATAATTTTTAAGTAATATGTTCAGGGGCACATTGAAGTACATTTAACGGGGCCCAGGAGAGTTAACTAGTGTAAGCATGTGGTCTAGTGGTTTATACCCTTGTCTTTCAATCGGAGGGTCATCGGTTCAAATCCCATTTCAGGAGAAAGAATTCATTGGAGTGTGTGGTTTATACCCACATGTTTCAATCAGAGGGTCGTTGGTTCAAATCCCAGTTCTGGAGAGTAAATGAATGGGAGCGTGTGGTGTAGTAGTTTGTCCTCGCCTTTCAACTAGAGTGCCGGGGTTTAAATCCTAGCTGTGGCATTCATATTTTTTCCTTTGGTAGGAAACTACGGTAATCCACATTGTGCTGCACTCAATCCAGGTGAATTATTAATATGATTACTTGGCAGAAATAATAGGCAGCTTTGGATTTGCATAGAAACTAATTGACATGTTTATCTGACAAACACACTGTTCTGTGTAAGTAGGAAATATTTTTGCCCAGTAACCATGTTACATAAGTTGCAGTGCAAATCTAAAGCTGCTTATTCATTCCTTGAAACATTTTTGGACTGGGTTGGTGGCCAAAGAAATTTCCTTTACACAATTCATCTTCCACCTCCCCCCTCTTTCCAAAAGCCCATCAATTCAAGTCATTCTCTTCACGTGCATAATCATCATCCGTGTCTGCTACCCCTTAGATTCTTGCTAGTCCCTATTCCCCTACTTCTGCACCTGAACATGCCTTCAAACCAACCCAATTTATACTCCTCAAATTGTTCAAGAGCTAAAACAATAAACTACTGGAATTTTGTGTTTAGGATTGGCCAAATTCTTATTTTTTGTCGAATTCTGCTCTTTGAAGTACTGAGAAGTTTACCCAAAAAAATACAAGCAATATAAAAGATTGCTAGATTTCTATTTTTTAAAACCCTGTTAAGAAAATCCAGGGGAGATGTTCCACAAGAAGTTAAGTATGACTTGCTTAGTGCTGGCGCGCACATGATATGAAACGCGCAATCTTATGGATTAATATGCAGTAACACACGTCCTCTAAGAACGATTTGGCCAATACAATGATGCCTTTAATACAGCACGCCACTGGAAATTTAAGTGCAACTCTTAAGTCATACTTGACTCTTTGTGAACCCCCCCCCCCCCAATTTGTTGATGGCAATTAATTGTGGATCATAAATGTCCTCATTTTCTTTTTAATACTTGCATTGCTTATGGGGTGCTAGTATGATGCTTGAAAACCAGACACCTTTGACAGGACAGAAACAAATCAGATATCCTCACACAATTTAATGCTTTTCACTCTTTATTCTTTCATCATAAATAATGCATATCAAAATATGCATTTATTGGCAGGATTGATTGGAATGAATTTAAATGCATAGATAGTTATCATAATCAAAAGGATAGGAAGGATGATAGATAGGGGCTGTTCCATAATACCAACACATTCTTCTATTGATTTTGTCACATTGATTGTGTTCTATTGATTGTGTCTATGGACCCCTACGAAAAGCAGCATTTGCTGATAGGGTGTTCCATCCCACGAGTGGTAAATAAATATATAATCACAGCTGTCATTTATATAACAGACATTTCTACTGGCATTCGCAATACTTAAAATTCTGATGGTTATAAGGAACAGGTTGGTGGGTTCTGCTCATTCTTAGTCCACCCAGACAAAAAAACTGACTTGAATAAAATGAAAAAAAAAATCAAACAAACACAGCTGAAAATTTCAACGAAATCGGGGGAAATTTTCAGACATACAGCATTTTACAATAGGTTTATTAGCAGGGGCCGCGGAAGCGGGGGGATGGGAGGGGGCTTCAGCCCCCCTACTTTTTCAAAAACTGAACAAAAACGTAAAACTGACCATAGGATTGTGATTTTTTGCATGGTCAGCCCCCCACTTTAAAAACCGTTGCGCGGCCCCTGATTAGGTTATAATAATGGATATTCCATATGATAAAAGGTGAGATCATAAAAAATTTATATTTCATATTAGAAATTAAAAAATTATGATTAGCTGATGACATCGGTTCTCACAAATTTGCAAACCAACCAGAGAGTGTGCAGAACTCTATTGTAAAATGAGCGTAACTTTAGATTGTCATACTTTACATCAGATTTTGATAAAATTTGAAGCATTAATTTTGTTTGATTTTCCTATATAATTTTAATTCAAATCAAATTTTTGTTGGGTTGGAGACTTCCCCCATAAGTACTTACTTAAAACTGATAAAATGAATATCTAAAACAAACACATGAAAGCATCTTGTCAAGGCATACATGTAGATAAAAGTTTGTTCTGTTCCTACTGTTGTGCTGCTATGAATTACTTGTAAATGTCACAACTTTCTTCTCTCTCTCTCTCTCGGTCTTTCTCTTTGTGCATCTACAAATTGTGCCAAATGCGATATATTCAAAGTTTGGCATGTAGATGGGAAATAAGATATATTTTAGTGTCATTAAAACACAATATCCAACTCTTAATTATCATTAAAACATTTTAACACCGACTGTTAACATAAAAAAAAAACTTCATATCTCCCCCTTCTTCTGAACAAAAATAAATTAATAAATATAATTATTAATTAATGAAAGATAAAAAGTATTAAAATGGATGAATGAACAAATATTTGAATTAAAAATAATTAAATTGAGAATAAAGCAAAAAAGAAAAGAAAAAGAAATAAATTATAAATAAAAAATGATAACATTGGATGACTAACTAACAACACAATAATACCAGAGTTGTTCAAAGTGCAGTTCAGGCATAAAAGATCATGCTATGATTGCCATCTCCAGAGAATTTGGTCATGGTTTAAAGTAACTTCATCATACAGATCGTATATGATGTTGACTGATAATATAAAGATTTTTTAATATATAAATGGACTCGTCTAATATGAACACAAAACTACAAATGTCACTGACATGTAGATGATACCATAAAAAAGGGGGAGGAAGAAAAGCAATACACAATTTATATGCTTGAAAAGCAGCACATATACAATTATTCAAGGAGATATTGATTATACATATTGCCTTCTCTCTCTACATAAGAATCAAAGTTTAGCAATGCCTTATATAACTATCTAAGGAGGGGGGGGGGGCAAATCTTCAATATAAATGTCATTACCACATAGATGTTACCATTAATAAAACAATACATATATATTTATATGTTTGAAAAGCAGCACATACTGTACATTGAATTCAAGGTGATTATTCATATTGCATTTTCTCTCTCCATAAATCAATTTTTAATAGTCCCTTATATATTATCTAAAGTACTAGTAATTATCCAAAGCTGCATGGGCATGAGGACTTTCAGGAGGGGGCAGGGGTAAAGAAGTTTTTTTTTTAAATCAAATATCAGCAATGGATTTATAACATCTGCCTCTGCATCACACACTGAAAGAGGGTGCACATTTAGCTCTCCGACTTGTGCTCTTTTACCACAAACATGCCATTGTATTTTGGACTTCTGGATCTATTTCTAGTACTGAGAAGTCCATCTTACATGCTTTTTTTAATAAAGGTAGGGAAACAATGATTTTTTTTATACCTTTAGTTCAACACTTGTTAGCTGATGCTACCATAGTCTATGTAACAATACTTCACACACCTAGGTTTTGAAAATCTTTGTCCCGTCCTACAAAGCATTGCAATCAATCCAATCAATCGCAACTATGGAAACACTGGTCAAAACAATGACATGTGCACAATCCTGCTCATAATCAAAAGACGCAAATTGATATACATATGCATTCAATATGATGGCCTTTAATAATAGAGGTAATATGCATATATTTTTACTATATCAAATGAAAGTACCAAAAATATATAATTTATAAAGGCATAATGTGGTTGACAGGAATTACATTTCTTTTCATTTCTTTCCAAAGTTGGGATCGATTGGATCAATTGTTGGGGAAACAGGCCCAGTTATCACAATCCAATAGAGCGATCTAATCAGAGGCTACCGAATGCAATAAAATACAGAATTTCTAAGGCCCAGCCATTATTTCATCACTACATGACAGTTCCCATGACCACTCTTTCACAAATAACCTTCACCTTTGCATTTGTTTAAATGTTGCTTAATCGAGAGCACCGTTCTTAAAGACATCATTGGATCATCAATTGGTGGATTTGGCAAACTCTTGGGAAGCAGAAAGCAGCTTGTTGCGATAATCATAAAGGCTCTGCCAGTTCTGCCTACTGCTATTCAGTTGATTGTTCTTGGCATGTTCGTAGGTGAAATTGGGAGTCTTCAGCTCATACCTACATGTATATCAAGTGTGAGATCAAAAGAAGAGAAGAAAAGTGGAAATAAGAAGCAAGGAACAAACACCTCAAACCCTGCTGTAAGCAATGATGATGAATCATTAACAGCCAGATACATACTGTATGTATTCAGAAAACTTGCAACATACATGTATTTGAATGTCATGACATTAGATTTTAATTACATGGCACCAGCCAATAGCTGCTCTGTAGCAAATTGGATTCAGAAAATTTGTTTACAGCAGAGTCTTTGTATCCCAATTTCCCTTGAGACCCCATTAATCTTCATCTTTGAGTAAACCAGGGACCCATTTCATAAAGAGTTACAACTATGGAAAGTTTGACATTATGGCAACTACCATGATGGAAACTTGGATTCTGATTGACTGCTGAGCTCTGTTACCATGGTAGTTGTCATCATAATGGCAAAGTTACAACAGTTGTAAGTCCTGTATGAAACAGGCCCCTGGAGAGCATTTCACAAAGCAGTTTGTCAGTGAAAGTAAGAAATATGTGAACAAAAGCACTGAAATATCTGTACCTGTATCTGATTGGTCACAAGTGATGTTAGAATCATTTTATCATATCAAGTGCTCCCCTGTAAGTTTTAGGGGAACCTTACCACTTTGGGACTGGCCCTCTGATCCGCTCCAGCTCCTCCTGCCGCTTGGTTTCCAGGATCCTTTGCTCCTCTATCCTGAGCCGCTCCATGCGGAGCTTAGACAGCTCATACTCAAAAGGAGATGCAACGACCCTCTCATCTATGAATTGCTGGGATGCCTGAGGTAAATAAAAGTGGAAATATTATTATTAGCAGATTTTTCTAGAGAAAATTGCTCTCAATTTCAAATACTGGTGTATTGTTGGAGCATTGTGGCCCAGTGGATAAGTCTTCTGACTTTGAAACAAAGGGTCGTGGGTTTTAAAAACTTTGAATCCCAGCCATGGCGTAATTTCCTTCGGCAAGAAATTCATCCACATTTTGCTGTACTCAACCCAGGAGAGGTGAATGACTACCTGGCAAGAATTCATTCCTTGAAATGCCTCCCTGCTGCAAAAGGGTGTGGGGCTAAAGCCAAGCGCATAGGGACATTATTTCAAAATGCGGCATGTGCTATATGAGAACTGTGTTATTATTAAGAGAAAGAAAGACATTTTATTCAATATTTGATACTGATGATTTTAGTTTTAGTTCTTTATACCCAAACAGTCATTGTGATTTGAATGCACAATCATGAGTGGTCTCCATTATGGTATTTGCAAACCTCACTAGAAAGTGATAGTATGCTAACAATGGGATGACAGAATTTGTTTGAGGCAGCATCTCACCCAGACATTGCATTTCTGGGTGAGAGGCTACTATGTGCATTACAGATACAAGTTATAATAATACCATGTACACACGTGGGGTTTCACCTAGTACCCAAAGATCATGAAGTGGTCATGTGATCCAAGTATGCCATCTCGTAATATGAAATGATTGAAAAATTACCTTTAAGTAGTTATAGTCCTTCACTGCCTTCAACTGCGGATCCTGAGTGGAGACACCCTGTGAGAGTCTGAGGGACATGCCATTAGCTGGAAAGCCATTCCGAGATGAACTCCTATTCATAGCTTTCAGGTTGTGATGCCTGTCAGAGGCACTCATTGATCTGCCATTAGGGAGAGGAGGTCTGCTAGAACCAGTCCTCCTCGGACCAGCATCACTCATAACACTCCTTGTAGTCCTGTCTACTACACTTCGGGTGCTGGAGTCCATGGGTGGCGGGGGAGTCAGGGTTTGCATGACTGCAGGCACTTCGTTGAATGTCACCGGGAAATATCTTCTCACTTCTTCATCAGACGAGATGCTTGATGCAACCTTTTTCTGTGCCATCCCTGTACCTAGCATACCTGTAGTCCTTTTTACTGATGACACTGTGTGTTCCTTGGCGCCAAGGCTTTTAAAGACAGGATACTCTGTTTCTTGAGACAGATGGATGGGATCAGTAAACCACTGCGCAGTGGCTTTACTTTTGGCCTTGCCGGCAAGGCTTTGTTCATGGAGGTGATTCTCATGAGCATCATTTGCAATTAGGCGCTGAAGTTCCTCTTCAAAGGTGTCATCAAGACTGTTTTCATCTTCATCCCGTGGCCTTTTGTAGTCATCTAGAGTCTCATTGAACGTCACACTTTTATTGAGGCTTTTGTTCAGGCTACTGTTGAGGCTACGTAGATCAAGGCTCAGCTCAGAACTTTTGGCACGGAGGTTGTCCTGAATTTCTTCATAAGGGTTTTCCGGTGAAGGCTCGTCTGTCCAGGACTGCCTGGTGTCCCTAAATGACTCTCTCCCTGTCCACGCACCATTTTTGGTGTTGCGGAATGTAGACGTCTGTGACAAGTTCTTTGTGCTCAAGGTTCGCTGTGAGTTGGTCAGATATCCAATGCTTTTATCTCTGTTTGAAGAAACATAATAAAACAAAGGGATACTTTCAATAGAATTGGATAAAAATGGACAACCACCCATTAGGAATACCATGTGCACCCTCTAGGACACACAAGTATGCTAACATCACATCAATTGAATACAGTAAATGATGCCATATGATATTGCCAGCTCCAGCCCGTCTCAAGCTTGAATGCCATTCATCCGTACACTAAACACCATTGATAAAAACTGCCTTAAAATGTTTCTGCTTGCTCTTTATCTTTCCAATATCGTATATGGAGGTAGGATTCTTGCCAACTTTATGATGACTGGGTATATTTGCGAATATAGCCAGATATCTGTGTCTTATCTCCAAATTCTGTGAAAGGATGAGCTCATAGAGAGAGTTGCATGCGTCGTGCCTTGATTTTACCATGCATGGCAGCATGTATTGAACCCTTGAGTGCCACAATCTAATCTAAATAATTAATATCAGAGTATGCTTGACAATTAGTCAGCAGGGTAAAAGATATGACAAAATTTATGACTGCTCTCTCCCTAGCATAACTTTTGTCATATCTTTTGCTTGTATAGGATTACATGCATTTAAAGCCACATATTTTTGGTGCGTGCTAACGACGTTAAAGAGAAGAGACAATTTTTGCGACAAAAGTTATGTTATAAATATGACATCCACCAAGGCACCAGAATACTGATTTTGTCATATCTCCGAGAAAAAAAAAATATGGTGACATCAGAAAAGACAATGTTCAGAATACCACCTCGGTCTTGTTGGTATGGCAGTGAGTCCAATCTTCGCTCGTGTCCATACTTCGCGGACGGTCATTATCTAAAATCTTAAAATCTGACATCATCAACGTAAAAAGCGACATAAATTACCCTTTGGTGTAAGTTTCTATAGGATGAGTTCAGTATTCATGAAAATATTGACAAAAGATCGGCAAATTTGTCACCGTTAGCGCCCGTTTTGAAGAAATCTTTATATTCTCAACAAGCATCACGATATCACCATTGCAAGCAGAAATCGTCAAAAATGTGAGTTAAATGTGGTATGATGGGGTGTCCAAACTTCGCGCACTTTTCAAAAATATTCATCAGGCTGATTTTTTTTCACAAAATATTCATAATTCATACAAAAAGAATTCAAGAAATAGTTACCACATTGACGGCAAGATCGTAAAGTATAAAATCATGGACGAAAATGTGAAGTAGGTCAAGGGCTTTCGCCGGTATCGCGATCTCAAAATTCTATTCCGATCGGCGAATGCGCGCTGTGCTGGAAAACCGTTCAGAAAAAGTGTGACCTAACTTCGCGGACCAAAGTTTTTGTGGAGATTTAAACAGAAACTCAAGCTGAAAAAGTGAAAAATTTATATCAGATTGATGGCAAAATGCTATAGAATCGGTTAGTACCATATTTAACTCACATTTTTGATGATTTATGCTTGCAAAATGGTGATATCGTGATGCTTGTTGAGAATATCAGATTTCTTCAAAACGGGCGCTAACGGCGACAAATTTGCCGATCTTTTGCCAATATTTTCATGAATACTGCACTCATCCTAAAGAAACTTACACCAAAGGGTAATTTTAGGTCGCTTTTCACGTTGGTGATGTCAGATTTTAAGGATATTGGCTAGTTTTTTTAGATAATGACCGTCCGCGAAGTATGGACACGCGCGAAGTTTGGACTCACTGCCATACTAACCGATTCTATAGCATTTCGCCGTCGATCTATTAAATATTTCGCTTTTTGAGCTTGAGTTTTTGTTTAACTCTCCACAAAAACTTTGGTCCGCGAAGTTAGGTCACACTTTTTCAGAACGGTTTTCCAGCACAGCGCGCATTCGCCGATCGGAATAGAATTTTGAGATCGCGATACCGGCGTAACCCCTTGACCTACTTTACATTTTCGTCCATGATTTTATAGTTTACGATCTTGCCGTCAAAGTGGTAACTATTTCTTGAATTGGGTTTGTTTAAATTATGAATATTTTGTTTAAGCCTGATGAATATTTTTGAAAAGTCCGCGAAGTTTGGACACCCCATCATAATCATCACTTCAATTCATGCAGCATCCGAATTGAGATCGACTGAGATCCTGAGCAGTCACAGATAGGACAGTGCAAACCCATTTCAATCAAAGAAAATCGACTTCAAACTAAGGAAAGGTTAATATTATAATTTCCACATTTCGGACGGGTGTCCAACATTCTGTCCCCCACACAAGTTCTAGCTAACGTCAGGTCAGCCCTCCACGCAAACTCCAAGCCGACGCGGCCGGAGATCTGGTTCAAAAATACCTTAGCGACCGCTCTCCACGACCATGTCTTCACGAATCACAAACACAAATATCTGGATACAAAATGCAGGAAAATGCACAATACTATTGCAATGAAAGTACGTTAAAAAAAAATCACCTGACGGGTGTCCTCCGACCTTGAACAACGAAAAAACTGTCTGGATTTTGATCCATACTTCGCCAAAGAACCGGCTTCAGACATCGCAAACAAGGCGGAAGTAAAAGTGCGGCAATAGCAACGCGCATGCGCACAAGAGCTAGTGCAAAATTTATGCAGTTACTGTAGCACCTAAATATTTCAAATATGCAAAAATTAAAAAGGGTTCATGACCCATGTGTGTGCTTGATTTTTTTTTTGCTATCGAGCTCTGAAGTTCACTCATTTGAAAGGTCTCGAGAAATAAGCAATAAAAGTAATTTTGCATTTTAGACCACACGAGAACGCCCGCCAAAACGTTGAGTTTATACCTCTATCACTCAGTCAAAATCCATCTAATTTAACTAAATTTTACCAAAATTTACATAGTCCATCAATTAGCGGTCAATTGGCGCTCAATTAGCATTCTGGTATTCTGAAAAGTCACTTAACGCTCAACTAGCTCAATCAAATCGAGGAAAGGGAATGGAATGGAAAGAATTTGTAGAAACAAGTATAAGGATGGGGGATATGCCTATTTTTCGCAGTAAAGAAATGAGAAAATTCGAAAAGGAAACATACTTTGTTTGCATAGAGGAAATATGGATATTATCTTTTTTATTATTTTCTTTTATTATTAGCATATCACACAGTATTTCATTTTCTGCACATTTGACTATAAGGAGACTATCAAATCACAATAGGTGTAACAAAGTTCATGAATGAATCAAACTTTGTTTCCGACAACAAACAATAAGAACTGTATATTATTATTCTCATAGAAAAAATACCCCCAAAAAATAGTGAGTGATGTCTTAGTTTCCCTTACCTATATAAAATCTGAATTGTCATAACTTTTTTTATTTCCGATTTTAAAAAAAAATCAGCGTTATATGCTTGTCTGATTTTTAAAAATCTTTAGTATTTTGTTGGTCAGGAGACGATTTCCCTAAAATGAAAAGTATGTTATTTTTTTTTAATAAGCAGGAATTCAATTCTGAACGTTGTAAGAGCGCATTTGATTCTGTTCAGTGGGATGTGGTCTAATGAGGGAGTTAAATTGAGCGCTAATGAGAGTGTTCAGAATAAGAATTTGTTTGGCGCTCCATTAAAATAAAGTTATCAGGAAGCTAACGAGACTTTTCAGAATACCCCCTGAATTATACTTAAGATAGAGAATCCATTCATATTGCTATTCACTAGCGTACCTACGGGGGGCAGAGGGGGCAGTCTGCCCCCCCCTGACGAGCCACAACCCATAAAAAGGACGTATCCCTGCCCCCCTGACGAGTTTGAAAGACCTTTTTTGCCCCCCCCTGACGATCGAGCTTGAAGACCTTTATTGCCCCCCCCCCCTTTTTTTTTTTTTTTTTTGCTTGTCAAATTTTTTTCTGGTACGAAATCCATCATTTGTGATTGAAGACCTTTTTTTTTTTTTTTGCTTGACAAATTTTTTGGCGGACGGTTTTTCCCCCCTGTGAAAAATCATAGGTACGCCACTGTTGCTATTCGTTTGCTCTTTAAAGAATGCAGCACCTTCCATTTTTGAAAATAAAGTGCAAAAATTCGAAATTTATAAAACAAAATGTAAGAAGTACAAGAAATGCTCCACTTTATTCAAAACCCATGTATACTAACCAAGTGTGAACTTTAAAAATTGGGGGTTCATGTCAGCGGCGTAACAGGGGTCGGTGGCCAGGGGGGGGCAAGAGCCAAAAATTTCCCGGTCATATCATGGAACAGGCAATGGCGTCATAAGGCAAAAATTTTGAGGGGGCGATATGGCGTATCGGGCAAATATAATATATATATAAGTGAGCGAGCGAAGCGAGCGAGCAAAAATTTTCGACATTTTTATTGCAAAAATCAAATTTTGTGATAGATTTTGACATAATGTTAAAAAGATGATATCATATTTCACCCTCCTCTCTTTCCTTTTTTCTCTCTTTTTTTGTACGCCACGGTGAACAGGATTTTTGTTATGATTGTGAGCATCAGGGCGAAGCTCTATATGCTCGAGGGGGCCGAGTATGGCGCTTCTGGCAAGAAGTAGCTAAATATAGGTCCCGAGCGAGCGAAGCGAACGAGATAAAAAAAAATCACCTTTTCATGAGAATCTAACATGAAGATAGATTTTAACGTGATATTCAGAAAAATTTAATACACTTTCCTTTCTTTCCTCATTTTTTTGTTTGGTTGTAGAACTTTTGGGGGCCATGGTCCAAACTCATCCATATAACAGTGCTTTATGGGTGGGGTCCATTATCCGTTATCTTGTCCCTATTCTTTAATTTCCAATTTAGATTTTGGCTAATTCCATTCTGCATTTATTTCCCGCTTTTGTTTGCCTTTTTGTCATCTTTAATTTATTTCCCTGTCTTACTAATCATGCTAATGTATTTGTATATCGGGGCGAATTGTTCTTTCTCACTTGTTTTTTTTTCCTTCCTTTTCCCGTTATCTTTCCGTTTTCCCTTTTTTATGTTTTTTCTTAGTTTTCTTTTCCCTTTTCCTTTCCCTTTCCCTTTCCTCTTCCCCTTTCCCTTTTTTCTTTCCTTTCCCTTTCCCTTTCTTCCCCCTTTTTTTTTCCTTTTCCCGTTTTTTTATATTTTCCCGGTGAGCTCCGCCAGGGGGGGCAGCTTGCCCCCCCCCCTGCCTCCCCCCCCGCCTGTTACGCCACTGGTTCATGTGCTTGTTTTCAAACTATTCGCCCTTTTGTCAGAGCAAATGTGCTTTAAAAACACAAAAATGCGTCAAAATGCTTGTATCTCCATATACAGGAAAATTCTACACCAGCACCATCCCATTAATCAAACTCGAGGTCATCATATTCGTCATACTTCGCAGCACTGCAGAGTAAATTATTTTGAAGAGGTAGTCTCAGGTAGAGGCGTTTAAAGTTGGTCCATCCACGGCCCATATGGCATGTATGCATGGGTAGTGGTGAATCTACGGGGTGGGGTATATATAATTAGGGGGTTTACCCCCCCCCCCTTGGGCTGTTAAGTTTTTTTTTAAGGGAGAAAAAAAGAAAGGGAAGGGAGTGGAGAAAAGAGAAGAAAAAAAAAAGAGGAGGAAAACGAGTGAATAAAAAAGGGTGAGGGGAAGACTTGGAAAATAAAAAAGCTGTTATGCATACAAAATTTTCGCTTGAGCTTCGTGCTCGCTTTGCCTGTTCGATGAAATACAGATCTTGCTTATGCTCAGTAGGCTGAAATGGAGCTTTAAAATATCCTGTTTTTAAATCAATATTCTAGCATATTTCAGCTCGGACATCGAGCTGTCACATTATTTTTGTTTAATTTACAAAATGATTTTTTTCTAAGTACTCTGAAAAGTGTCTCGTTTTGTGATCTGAATATCTAAATTTTTTCAGCTCGAGCTGCGCGCTCGCATATTTTCATCAGTGAGATAAGTATACTCCTGGAGTATACTTCTATGTGCACTTACTTCAAATCCCCTTTTCACAGGGGCAGATCTAGGATTTCCCAAAGGGGGGGGCAAATTTTTCGGAGGAAAATTTTGACAAGCCCCCCAAAAAAGTTTTCAACCACAAATTAAGGATAGTTCGAACCAGACAAAAATGACAAGCAAAAAAAAAAAAAAAAAAAGTAAATACAAAATAAAGTTTTTGCAATTGGCATTTTTACATAACAAATTTTAATTTTGCTTCTCAAGGGGGGCACGTGCCCCCTGTGCCCCCCCCCCTCTGGATATGCGCCTGCCTTTTCATAACATTTTATAAAAAATGTCGGGTCTCGCGCTTTGAACTCACATTTAATAGGCCCTATTAGTAAATAATCATATTCCATGCATCCTATATTCATAATTACAGGTGTTCAAAATGTCCAGTTTTCATGCCCTAATATCAACAAATTTCGCGCTCTCGGGCCTATTGGATTATGATATATCCTTTTCATGAATTTCTAATCCTTAATGTTCATTTTCATATCGAAATATCAACAATTTCGGCCCTTGCTTAGGAAGGGTAATAGAAAGATATAGTCATCATTTTTGTATAATGAGAATATAATTATGTCCCGTTTCTATAGGTCATAATAATTGAAGAAAAAAATCAGCTCGCGCTTCGCGCTCGCATCATTAAGTGCGATTCATATCCTCTTCAAATCCCCCCTACATAGTGCTTAACTGATAGTCCTTAACAGTGTCCCCTTTTAGTTCTAAATTTATAGGGCCCTTCCCCAGGCGCGGATCCTAAATTTTGTGGGGAGGGGGCCCAAATTTGACCTGATTTTTGGCGCCCATGTGTACTTTTCGAAAAATGGCGCCCCCTCCCTCCCGGCCAGGCTAACTTAAATGCCTTGAATGTATTTTGAATTATCTTATTACATAATCACATAAAAAAAGGCAATTAAAGACCACTTTTTTTATGTGTTCTTGAACAAAAAAATCAATGAATATATAATGTAATATCAATTGGAGCGCGAAGCGCGAGCGATTTTGGGGGGTCTCAATTTGGTTTAACTTCTCACCAGAGTAGGCCCTACTAGAATATTGTGTGAACGGGAGCTGTAGTTTCTTTACTAGTTGTTTAGAATAGCCCTTATTAATATCAATGATAACCTCTTGGGAATAATGCAATCTCGAAGCAATCGACTCAATCTCCTCATCAGTAGCGAAGCTGTGATTTATTCAGCAGGGTTGCACGGGGGGGGGGTGCTTGTTGAACTTTTGTAGAGGGCACCAAGATAAAACAATAAAAATAAAATGGGGGGTAGAAGTTAAAGAAATTCCGAAATTTTATTTTTAAAAACACATTGAGGTATCTCACAAGGCCTAAATAAATAATGATAACGCGAAGCGCGATATATTTGACATAAAATTTGGAAAATAATATTATATTTCACCATAATCCCTTTCCTTTTCTCTCTTTTTTTTCTTGGTCGTGATTTTTTTTTTTGGGGGGGGGGGGGGACAAAACGCCCATGTCCTAACAGTCATTTCCTAGCTTTACTTTATAAACAACATTAATGTGCAATAATCTCATAAGCCCTATGCGAGGAAAAAAAAAATTAAATTTCATGTATTTTGACCTGAAAATTGAACATTCTGGGCAATGTTTGTGAAACTGAACAAGATGCGTATGTAACTAGATAATTACTACGAGCGCGAAGCGCGAGCAGAAATTTTTAATGTGCGTTCTGACCTGGTCGAAAAGGGACCTGTTAAGGAAGTTTTGCAGTTAGCCATTAAGACAATACATATTTCAACGATTAAATAATGCGACGCGAAGCGCGAGCTGAACATTTTTGATATTCCAACCTAAAAAATTAGATTTCAAACCCCCAACGGGACACTCGATTCATGTTTTGTCACTCATGAAAAATGATGGGTAGTTTTTGGTATCTTCCTACATTAATAATACGAGCGCAAAGCGCGAGCAGAAAATTTTGATATTCTGATCTAAAACTGGATAATTTTAGCACGTTTTTAATAAGATCAAGATGCGTATCTCGATAAACATGCATGCACGTGTTTTAGAGTTAGACAAAATCTGGGCATTCTGAATACATTTCATTTTTCATCATGAAAATCAATAATGCGAGCGCGGATCGCGAGCTGGAAATAATATTTGAAATTCCGATATGAAATGGGTCAATTTAAGCAATATTTAAAGCACTGTGTATATAGGGGAATTGTGAAGTGGATGTGGAAAGTACTTAATAAATGATTCGAGCGCGAAGCGCGAGCTGATATTTTATTATTTTTTTAAACTAGGATCGAGACATTTTAGGCCTAAGGACATTTTGTCATATAAAAATGATGCCTATCTTTTATTCCTCTTCCTAGAACGTGTCGATATTTTTTTTTGAAAAAGGACAATTTAGTTATGAATTCATAAAAATTGTATTTCATATTTGAAGAGTTTAGTTGCAAAAGGGGTTAGGTCCACTTTGGACCATTCCGAGAAAAACCATGTTTTTTATTCTCACTTATTGCAATAGTCTTATGAGAAACTAAATTGTCATGATGTACTACCCTATCATGTGAACATAAAATTGGGTATAAAAGAAATCTACCTGTCTTCAATTTTTTCTATATATCTTTAAAAAAATTATCATTGTGGACCTAACCCCTTTTGCAACTAAACTGAAATTAATCCAATCTCTTTTCATAAGGTTCATAAGGTAGTATTTATTGTCCAGATAAATAAATAAGTGGAAATTTGCATTTTTACATGGTATTGAACATACATAACATAGCATAGAAAATGAACATATTTACAGAAAATCGAACAATCACATATAGTCAATTATGATATACACGTGCAAATACTACCCACTGGGTAGCATTTGAAAAAAATACTGTTATTGATATTAAAATTAAGATTGAAATGGAAATCTGAACTGAAAGTTAGATATCGGATATTGAATTGAAATTGCATTAGAATTGTAATAAATCAGTACTATAAATCTTCACAGCATTGTCCACTTGTAATTGTTATTGTTATCAGTATTTACATATTATTTTTATTTTCAATATTGTTGTTTTAAAGAATTAACATCAACTACCCGACAAGGTAAATTTACATTATTGGGCATATCATTATTCTTATACAATCCCTTCCTCATTCAGCATTCGGATTGAGCTTGGCACGATCGAATGAGTTTAAGAACCTATTTGTTCGACAACGTGCCGACCGTAGTCTATTATCAGATCTCATCCTTTCGTAGTTTACATTCAATGGGTGATCATTATTGTATAGTATCTCTTTTGCCTTTTCAAGTATTCTGTTTCGGCATACATCAGTGAGGTTAAGGTCGGGTCCTGTTATTTTTTCTGCTTGTCTGACCATTCTACTTAGTATATTCAGATCTTTTTTGCGACAGCTTGTGAACCAAACCACACAATCAAATATGAGGATGCTTTCAATAAGTGATCTATAGAATAAAACCATTATGGTGTGGTCAACATGGAATGACTTCAATTTTCTCATGAAATACATCCGTTGTATTGCCTTCTTGTAAATTGAATTGCATTGATCTCCCCATTTTAATCCATCGTCAATAATGGTACCTAAGTATTTGAACTTATGAACTATTTCAATTTCCTCTTCATTGATTAAAATTGTGATTTTTCTTCGCCACTTTCACTCACGTTTTCATTTGAATTTCAAATTTTCTTTCGTATCATCAGAGTGACTAAAAATTTAGAGGTTTAGAGACAGAAAACAATAAAATTCATGAAAAATGGACCTAACCCATTTTGACAAATGAGTTCTTCAGAAGAGTTTTGTTGCAAAAGGGGTTAGGTCCACTCCAAGAAAATAATTTTTTTAATTCTCCCAGATTGCAATATTTTTATGCGAAACTGAATTTTCATGATACCCTTCCATGAGAACATTAAATTGGGTATAAAAGAAATCTACCTGTCTTCATATATTTTATGATATACTTTTCCAAAAAAAATTCTGTTTGGACCTAACCCCTTTTGCAACTAAACTGAAATGGACCTAAACCCTTTTTTAAAAAAAAGTGGCTTTTGTTTGCCATTTTAGTTCACTTTTTAATAGGAATTTCAACTTTTCTTTGGTATCATCTCATAGAGCTACTAAAGATCTATACATTGAGACATAAAAATCAAATTTGATGAAAAATGGACCTAACCCCTTTTGCAAGTGAGCTCTTCATTTATTAATCTAATAAGCCTAATGAGTGCGTGAAATCTGTTGACAGTGCATGAGGCCTGAAAAACTGGATATTTTATATTTTTTGTAATCATGAACAGCATTCATGGGTTGATACATTTATAGCAAATAATGCGAGCGCAAATCGCGATCCGAAATTTTTAAATGGGGGGAATTCAAGTAGTTTGTTACAGAATATATAGGTACAGTGACGTACCGTGGGTCACGGCATTGGGGGGGGGGCACCACCACAAATTTGGTGTCACTTAGGGACCGCGCTCAGTTGCCAGGTATGCTGACCTAATAGAGAAATTTTAAGGACATGCAATGCCATTAAACGGATAAGTATGTCACTGATTAAATAATGCGATCGCGAAGCGCGAGCTGAAAATTTTTGATATTCAGACCAAAAAGAGACATTATAAGCAAATTGTTTGTAATCGTGATACGTACCTGTCTCGCTAAACAAACAATGCGAGCGCGAAGCGCGAGCTGAAATTTTTGTATATATTGACCCCAAACAGGGACATTTTAAGGACTTTATTTTAGGTATCCATTAAGAGTATAAATATCTCAGCATAGTCATCTAATGATAGTGGCATCCTTTGCTGATTTTGTTAGAATTACATCTAAACATATGAAGCACTTTTTGTTGTCATAGTAATCATGATTATCATATGCATCTCACTAATCAAATACTGCGAGCGCGAAGCGCGAGCTGAAAATTTATGAAATTCAGACCTGAAGAGGGGCATTCTAAGGCTTGTTTGTAGGAATTCACTAAGTCCTTACGTATTTCACTAACCAAATGATGCGAGCGCGAAGCGCGAGCTAAAAACTTTTGATATTCAGATCAGAAAAATTGACATTTTAAGAACTGATTTTAGGAATTCATGAAGAGCAGACATCTCACCAATCGGCTCGGTGTAAAAATGGCAGAGGCAATAATGGCAGAGGTAAAAATGGCAGAGGTAAAAATGGCAGAGGTAAAAATGGCAGATGTAAAAATAGCAGAGGTAAAAATGGCAGAGGTAATAATGGCAGAGGTAAAAATGACAGAGGTAAAAATGGCAGAGGTAAAAATGGCAGAGGTAAAAATGGCAGAGGCAAAAATGGCAGAAGTGAAAATGGCAGAGGTAATAATGGCAGAGGTAAAATGGCAGGGGTTATAATGGGAGAGGTAAAAATGACAGCTCTAGGTAAAATATGGCCAGTCTTAAACCCCCATGCAATGAATTGTCAAAAAGCCCCCGCATGTACATACATTAAATAAGAAGTGCATGTCACGGTTAGGCATTTCATCATCATTATGTCTTCATCGGCCTAACAATGCTATTTACGAATTCGTTGGAGGTGTACCGTGAACGCTTTTTAAAAAGAAATCAAACGACAGATTTTTTTTCATTCAATTTATCAGGAGCAAAATGAAACTGCACTATTCTCATTCATCATTTCATAACATTCCTTTTTGTCTGGCTGGTTTCTTTATATCTATTTTTTTTTTGTTACCTTGGTATTTTTTTTCTTATGCCTATCATTGCCATTGTTGTAAGTTGTTATATTTCTTCTATGCCCCCAGGAGGGGCCGTCAAAGAAATAAAATCATTGTCATTGTCATTGTCATTGTCATTGCCAGGTTTACCGATGCAAAAAGGAGGAAGAGTAGACATAAGAGAGGTGGAGAGACAGAGTGGGTTACGGGGGCGGGGAACAACATAGAGAACATAGCGGGGAAAGCTTAGACCTTGAAATTGTCACGAATGATTGTGGTTAAATATTATGTCCTTATTTGTAATGTCGTCTGTACTATTCTTTTTAAATATTTGAATGACAATAAGCATGCGTTCCCAGGCTTGGCACTGAATATGTAACTGATTATGAAAATCAATAATAATCCTGTTTTGAATGGTAAACCAATTTGGGGTCGATCGAGGGGGACCGTCTGGTTCAGATTCTTTGCATAAAAGAAGACCCTGAACCTTAACCACTGCATCCAATATGATATAAACGCCTTGATGGTCATAACCCTTGGAAGCGGAAGTACTGTTGGGTATTTTGTACACCATAAGCAGCACCCTCTTGGTAATTAGCTTGGTATATGCTAAAATGTAGAGATTTGATACAAATCTGTTATTTTTCAAACATAAAAAAAACATTGTTTATTATCTAATTGTTATTATTTTTGTTGTAATTCGTTTTCTGACCTAAAAGAACTTCATTTAGTTGAAATAATTTTTGTGTAATTTTCCCCCTTAACCAAATCCCCTTTCATTTTGGATTGAAAACTTTTTTTTCTCGGCTTTTTAACAAACCGGTACCCCATTTTTCAATAACTTTTCAAAAGTAAGTGGTGCTCACTCAAGCGGAAATATTTTTCGACAGTTATATCGTCATTTGTTTAAATGGATCTGTACCAATATTAAAATGTGGAAAAATCTTCAGGATTTTACATGCGGGGGCATTTTGACAATTCATTGCATGGGGGTTTAAGACTGACCATATTTTACCTAGAGCTGTCATTTTTACCTCTCCCATTATAACCCCTGCCATTTTACCTCTGCCATTATTACCTCTGCCATTTTTACCTTTGCCATTTTTACCTCTGCCATTTTTGCCTCTGCCATTTTTACCTCTGCCATTTTTACCTCTGCCATTATTACCTCTGCTATTTTTACTTCTGACATTTTTACCTCTGCCATTTTCACCTCTGCCATTTTTACCTCTGCCATTTTTACCTCTGCCATTTTTACCTCTGCCATTTTTACCTCTGCCATTATTACCTCTTCCATTTTTATTTCTGCCATTTTTACCTCTGCCATTTTCACCTCTGCCATTTTTACCTCTGCCATTATTACCTCTGCCATTTTTACCTGGCACCCACCAATCAACTAATGCGAACGTAAGCATGGACAGGAAATGTTTTATATTAAGACCCTAAAATTGGGCAATCACTTTAAGTAGTCATGAAAAAGAAGCTAATGTCACTACATAAAACAATAATAACTCGAAATGTGAGGAATTATATTTGGTGTATATTGATTTGAAAACGGGAGGTTTTAGTACAACATGATTATACATCTCGTTAAACAGTCCACGCGAGCACCAGGAACAATGAAGACATAGGCCCTGAGCAAACTGTTTCATAAAGTCATGAAAAAAATGCTTCTTATGTAAAATAATTATGATAAAATATAACATTATAATGAACAATAATTTTTTTTTTTGGGGGGGGACGTGTCCCCCATGCCCCCTGGTAGTTACGCCACTGTATAGGTATACAGAAATCACCAATCAAAATGCGAGCGCACAGCGCTAGCTCATAGGCCTTCATTTTGACAATCGAGACACCTGAAAATGAATATTTTGAGAATCTTATAGGAAATACACAAAGATAATAGGTAGGCCAACAACATTTTAAAGTTTCGCTTAATTTCACAAGTTATATTCAAATCCTTGTCGGTATGCAAATGAGGAGACTGATGACATCACTCACTCACTACTTCTTTTTGTATTTTAGTATATGAAATATGAAATATTCCATTTTTTTCTGTTGTCGTGTGAAACAACGATTAATTCCTCCCTGAACATGAGCAATTAGCATTGTTTAATACTAAATGGTTCAATCAAGTTGGTTCATATTGTAAAATCTGTAAAAAATGAAATATTGTAAAACTCTAACAATAAAAGCAAAGGAATTCGTGAGTGAGGGACATTATCGACTGTCTCATTTGCATGTCACTGAGTTGTGCATATCACTGTTTTGTGAAAAATAAGCAAAATTTTAAAATGTCATAATTTTCTTATTTTACATCCGATTTTGATGAAATTTTCAGCATAATGCTTGTTTGATTTTTCTCTATTTATTCAAATCAACATTTTTTTTGGGGGGGTGGACTTGTCCTTTAAGAAATGAATGCGAGCGCGAAGCTTTTTCAGTTGTCAGATTAGAATATAAAATATTTTCAGCTTGTGCTTCTCGTTCGCATAAAAAAAAAACCTGTGAGGTTGAGATGCGTATATAACTAAACAGTGATGCGAACGCGTAGCGCGAGCTCAATTTTTTATATACTGACTTAAGAAGGACTCTTTTAAGGTATAATTCCTATTCTAAAAGTTTTTCCTTTTTCTCTTCGTCTTTTTTTCTTCTTTTTTTTCCCTTTTTTTTGTTGCGCCACCATGGGGGGGGGGGGGCAAAAACTTTCCCCCCTGGATCGGCCTATGTATATTGACTTGAAAAAACACTAACATTTTAAGGACTTATGTACGTGTGATCGATGGAGAGGATACACACCTCACTAATCAAATATTGCGAGCGCGTAGCGCCAGCTGAATTTGATATTTACCCCTTTTCTGACCCTGAACAGGTTACCTATCTTGCAAAACAAACTTCAAACTCGAGCACATTGATTTTTGTCTATTATCGTAAAAACAGGATATTTTAAATCAGCCGCATTAATTTAACCTTTTTGGGCAGGAAATAAATTTCACTATAAACAGGCAATACGAGCAATGTTGCGCCCCTGGTCGAACATGAATTTGCATGGAGCCCCCTAAGTTCAAGGTCAATTTAGCGCCCTCGGTTGAACATGATTTTGGCGCCATGTGAAATATCACTTTGCCCTCCCCCTTCTGAAACATGTCGCCTTATGGTCAAACATCAAATTAGCGCTCCCCTAGTTCGAACATCAATTTGGCGCCCCGCTAGTTTGAACATCAATTCGGCGCTCCCCTAGTTCGAACATCAATTTGGCGCCCCGCCCAGTTCAAACATCAATTTGGCGCCCCCATCTAGTTCGAAAATTAGTTCGCCCCCTCCCCCTTGTTCAAACATCAATTCGGCGCCCCATAGTTCGAACGTCATTTTGGCGCCGCCTAGTTCGAACATCAATTTGGCGCCCCCCTCGTTCGAACATCAATTTGGCGCCCCAAGTTCGAATAGCAATTCGGCGCCCCCTAGTTCGAACATCAATTTGGCGACCCTAGTTCGAATATTCAATCGGCGCCCCCCTACGTCGAACATCTATTTGGCCTCCCTAGGTCGAACATCAATTTGGCGCCCCCAGTTGGAACATCAAATTGGCGCCCCTAGTTCGAATATCAATTCGGCGCCCCCTAGTTCAAACATCAATGTGGTGACCCTAGTTCGAACATCGATTCGGCGCCCCCCCCCCCTAGTTCGAGTATCAATTCGGCGCCCCTACATGTAGGTCGATCATCAATTCGCCCCCCCCCCCCTTCCCGCTCGAACATCAATTCGACCCCCAGTTCGAACATCATTTTGGCATCCCTTCGAACTGAATTTGGTTTCCCTAGTTCGAAAATCATTTCGCCCCCTAGCTCGAGTATCAATTTGGCGTCCCCCTAGTTCGAACATCGATTCGGCCCCTCCCCCCCCCTAGTTCGAGTATCAATTTGGCGCCCCCAGTTCGAACATCATTTTAACATCCCTTCGAACATCATTTCGGCGTCCTCCTAATTCCGAATATCAATTTGGCGCCCCTACATGTAGGTCCAACATCAATTTGGCGCCTCTAGTTCGAATATAATTTCGGCCCCCCTAGCTCGAGTATCAATTTGGCGCCCCCTAGTTCCAACATCAATTCTGAGCCCCCCTAGTTCGAGTATCAATTTGGCGTCCCCCTAGTTCGAACATCAATTTGGCGCCCCAAGTTCGAATAGCAATTCGGCGCCCCCTAGTTCGAACATCAATTTGGCGACCCTAGTTCGAATATTCAATCGGCGCCCCCCTACGTCGAACATCTATTTGGCCTCCCTAGGTCGAACATCAATTTGGCACCCCCAGTTGGAACATCAAATTGGCGCCCCTAGTTCGAATATCAATTCGGCGCCCCCTAGTTCAAACATCAATGTGGTGACCCTAGTTCGAACATCGATTCGGCGCCCCCCCCCCCCCCTAGTTCGAGTATCAATTCGGCGCCCCTACATGTAGGTCGATCATCAATTCGCCCCCCCCCCTTCCCGTTCGAACATCAATTCGACCCCCAGTTCGAACATCATTTTGGCATCCCTTCGAACTGAATTTGGTTTCCCTAGTTCGAAAATCATTTCGCCCCCTAGCTCGAGTATCAATTTGGCGCCCCCCTAGTTCGAACATCAATTCGGCGCCCCCCTAGTTTGAGTATCAGTTTGGCGCCCCCCTAGCTCGAACATCGATTCGCCCCCTTCCCCCTAGTTCGAGTATCAATTTGGCGCCCCCAGTTCGAACATCATTTTAACATCCCTTCGAACATCATTTTGGCGCCCTCCTAGATCGAATATCAATTCGGCGCCCCTACATGTAGGTCCAACATCAATTTGGCGCCCCATAGTTCCAACATCAATTCTGAGCCCCCCTAGTTCGAGTATCAATTTGGCGTCCCCCTAGTTCGAACATCAATTTGGCGCCCCAAGTTCGAATAGCAATTCGGCGCCCCCTAGTTCGAACATCAATTTGGCGACCCTAGTTCGAATATTCAATCGGCGCCCCCCTACGTCGAACATCTATTTGGCCTCCCTAGGTCGAACATCAATTTGGCGCCCCCAGTTGGAACATCAAATTGGCGCCCCTAGTTCGAATATCAATTCGGCGCCCCCTAGTTCAAACATCAATGTGGTGACCCTAGTTCGAACATCGATTCGGCGCCCCCCCCCCCCCCTAGTTCGAGTATCAATTCGGCGCCCCTACATGTAGGTCGATCATCAATTCGCCCCCCCCCCCTTCCCGTTCGAACATCAATTCGACCCCCAGTTCGAACATCATTTTGGCATCCCTTCGAACTGAATTTGGTTTCCCTAGTTCGAAAATCATTTCGCCCCCTAGCTCGAGTATCAGTTTGGCGCCCCCCTAGCTCGAACATCGATTCGCCCCTCCCCCCTAGTTCGAGTATCAATTTGGCGCCCCCAGTTCGAACATCATTTTAAAATCCCTTCGAACATCATTTTCGCGCCCTCCTAGATCGAATATCAATTCGGCGCCCCTACATGTAGGTCCAACATCAATTTGGCGCCTCTAGTTCGAATATAATTTTGGCCCCCTAGCTCGAGTATCAATTTGGCGCCCCCTAGTTCCAACATCAATTCTGAGCCCCCATAGTTCGAGTATCAATTTGGCGCACCCTAGTTCCAACATCAATTCTGAGCCCCCCTAGTTCGAGTATCAATTTGGCGTCCCCCTAGTTCGAACATCGATTCGGCCCCTCCCCCCCCTAGTTCGAGTATCAATTTGGCGCCCCCAGTTCGAACATCATTTTAACATCCCTTCGAACATCATTTCGGCGTCCTCCTAATTCCGAATATCAATTTGGCGCCCCTACATGTAGGTCCAACATCAATTTGGCGCCTCTAGTTCGAATATAATTTTGGCCCCCTAGCTCGAGTATCAATTTGGCGCCCCCTAGTTCCAACATCAATTCTGAGCCCCCCTAGTTCGAGTATCAATTTGGCGTCCCCCTATTTCGAACATCGATTCGGCCCCCTCCCCCCCCCTAGTTCGAGTATCAATTTGGCGCCCCCAGTTCGAACATCATTTTAACATCCCTTCGAACATCATTTCGGCGCCCTCCTAGTTCGAATATCAATTCGGCGCCCCTACATGTAGGTCCAACATCAATTTGGCGCCCCTAGTTCGAATATCATTTCGCCCCCCCCCCCTTGCTCGAGTATCAATTTGGCGCCCCCTAGTTCCAACATCAATTCTGAGCCCCCCTAGTTCGAGTATCAATTTGGCGTCCCCCTAGTTCGAACATCGATTTGGCGCCCCCTTCGTTCGAACATCAATTTGGCGCCCCAAGTTCGAATAGCAATTCGGCGCCCCCTAGTTCGAACATCAATTTGGCGACCCTAGTTCGAATATTCAATCGGCGCCCCCCTACGTCGAACATCTATTTGGCCTCCCTAGGTCGAACATCAATTTGGCACCCCCAGTTGGAACATCAAATTGGCGCCCCTAGTTCGAATATCAATTCGGCGCCCCCTAGTTCAAACATCAATGTGGTGACCCTAGTTCGAACATCGATTCGGCGCCCCCCCCCCCCTAGTTCGAGTATCAATTCGGCGCCCCTACATGTAGGTCGATCATCAATTCGCCCCCCCCCCCTTCCCGTTCGAACATCAATTCGACCCCCAGTTCGAACATCATTTTGGCATCCCTTCGAACTGAATTTGGTTTCCCTAGTTCGAAAATCATTTCGCCCCCTAGCTCGAGTATCAATTTGGCGCCCCCCTAGTTCGAACATCAATTCGGCGCCCCCCTAGTTTGAGTATCAGTTTGGCGCCCCCCTAGCTCGAACATCGATTCGCCCCCTTCCCCCTAGTTCGAGTATCAATTTGGCGCCCCCAGTTCGAACATCATTTTAACATCCCTTCGAACATCATTTTGGCGCCCTCCTAGATCGAATATCAATTCGGCGCCCCTACATGTAGGTCCAACATCAATTTGGCGCCCCATAGTTCGAGTATCAATTTGGCGCACCCTAGTTCCAACATCAATTCTGAGCCCCCCTAGTTCGAGTATCAATTTGGCGTCCCCCTAGTTCGAACATCGATTCGGCCCCTCCCCCCCCCTAGTTCGAGTATCAATTTGGCGCCCCCAGTTCGAACATCATTTTAACATCCCTTCGAACATCATTTCGGCGCCCTCCTAGTTCGAATATCAATTCGGCGCCCCTACATGTAGGTCCAACATCAATTTGGCGCCCCTAGTTCGAATATCATTTCGCCCCCCCCCCTTGCTCGAGTATCAATTTGGCGCCCCCTAGTTCCAACATCAATTCTGAGCCCCCCTAGTTCGAGTATCAATTTGGCGTCCCCCTAGTTCGAACATCGATTTGGCGCCCCCTTCGTTCGAACATCAATTTGGCGCCCCAAGTTCGAATAGCAATTCGGCGCCCCCTAGTTCGAACATCAATTTGGCGACCCTAGTTCGAATATTCAATCGGCGCCCCCCTACGTCGAACATCTATTTGGCCTCCCTAGGTCGAACATCAATTTGGCACCCCCAGTTGGAACATCAAATTGGCGCCCCTAGTTCGAATATCAATTCGGCGCCCCCTAGTTCAAACATCAATGTGGTGACCCTAGTTCGAACATCGATTCGGCGCCCCCCCCCCCTAGTTCGAGTATCAATTCGGCGCCCCTACATGTAGGTCGATCATCAATTCGCCCCCCCTTCCCGTTCGAACATCAATTCGACCCCCAGTTCGAACATCATTTTGGCATCCCTTCGAACTGAATTTGGTTTCCCTAGTTCGAAAATCATTTCGCCCCCTAGCTCGAGTATCAATTTGGCGCCCCCCTAGTTCGAACATCGATTTGGCGCCCCCTTCGTTCGAACATCAATTTGGCGCCCCAAGTTCGAATAGCAATTCGGCGCCCCCTAGTTCGAACATCAATTTGGCGACCCTAGTTCGAATATTCAATCGGCGCCCCCCTACGTCGAACATCAATTTGGCACCCCCAGTTGGAACATCAAATTGGCGCCCCTAGTTCGAATATCAATTCGGCGCCCCCTAGTTCAAACATCAATGTGGTGACCCTAGTTCGAACATCGATTCGGCGCCCCCCCCCCCTAGTTCGAGTATCAATTCGGCGCCCCTACATGTAGGTCGATCATCAATTCGCCCCCCCCCCCCCCCTTCCCGTTCGAACATCAATTCGACCCCCAGTTCGAACATCATTTTGGCATCCCTTCGAACTGAATTTGGTTTCCCTAGTTCGAAAATCATTTCGCCCCCTAGCTCGAGTATCAATTTGGCGCCCCCCTAGATCCAACATCAATTCTGAGCCCCCCTAGTTCGAGTATCAATTTGGCGTCCCCCTAGTTCGAACATCGATTCGGCCCCCTCCCCCCCCCCCCCTAGTTCGAGTATCAATCTGGCGCCCCCAGTTCGAACATCATTTTGACATTCATTCGAACATCATTTCGGCGCCCTTTTTGGTTCGAACATCATTTTCTTTCCTCCTCTTCCTCTTTTTTTCTTCTCGTCCTTCCCCTCTTCCTCTCTCCTTTTCTTCTTTTCTTTCTCTCTTTTTTTTTCTCTTCTTTCCTCCCTCTTCCTCCCTCTTCCTCTCTCCTTTTTCTCCTTTTCTTTCCCCTCTTCCTCTTTTTTCTTCCCCCTCTCCCCCTCCCTTTTCTTCTCTTCCTTTCCCCTTTTCTTCCCCCTTCTCTCTCTTTTTTTCTCTTCTTTCTTCCCTTTTCCTCTCTCTCCTTTTTCGCCTTTTCCTTTCCCTTCTTCCTCTCTCTTCCCCCCTCTTCTTTCCCTGCTTCCTCTTTTTTCTTCCCCCTCCCCCTCCCTTTTTCTTCTCTTCCTTCCCCCTCTTCCTCTTTTTTCTCTTTCTTTCCCCTCTTCTTCTCCTATTTTTTCTTCTTTTCTTTCCCCTCTTCTTTGTTTTTCTTTTCTTTCCCCTCTCTTTTTTCTTCTCTTCTTTCCTCCCTCTTCCTCTCTCTCCTTTTCTTTTCCCCTCTTCCTCTTTTTTTTCCCCCTCTCCTTCCCCCTCCCTTTTCTTCTCTTCTTCTTTTTTCTCCTTTTCTCCTCTTTTTCCTCTCTCTCTTTTGCTTCTCTTCCTTTCCCCTCTTCCCCTCTCTCTTTTTTTTTCTCCTTTTCCTTTCCCTCTCTTTTTCCTTCTCTTTCTTTCCCCTTTTCCTCTCCCTTTTCCTTCCCTTCCTTCCCCCTCTTCCCTTTTCTTCTTTTCTTTCCCCCCCTTTTCCTCTCTCTTTTTACTTCCCTTCTTCCCCCTCTTGTTTTCTTCTTTTCTTTCCCCTCTTTTTTCTCTTTCTTTCCCTCTCTTCTTTTTTTTTGCCGAAGGGGGGGGGGGGGCCAAGGCCCCCTCGCCCCCCCCCATGGATCCGCGCCTGCCCTTCCCCCTAAATTCCCGAAGCGTTGGATTCAGTTTACCCGATCATTCGATTAATTTTGCTATAATTTTCACAAAATATCGGGTAAACTGCACGGCCCTGGGAACGATATTTTAATGAGGGTGCTGATGAAATTTTGACAAGAAACAAAGAAGGGGTTCGCTACAAAATGATGGTCATTTTGGTCCCGAGAAATTTAAAAAGCAAAAAAAAAGGGGGGGGGGTTCGCTACAATGAAGGTCATTTTGGTCTCACGAAATTAGACGAGCATAATAAAGTAAAAAAAAATTTAAAAAAAGGTTTCACAGAAATGGGGCATTTATCAAAAGTAAATATGGGCATTTAGTTAGAGGATAGAAGGGATGAATTTCATTATCAGCAGAAAAAGAAGTAGCGAAAGGGGCAAATCCTTTTTTGAAAGGGATTACGCGATTAAAGGATGCACTTGCAGAAGGAAGCAGAATGCTAAATAATTCAATTCAATTCAGGTTTATTGCAAAAAACATGATTGGCAGTCACAGACTGAATTGTACATGTTTACACAATGCCAATATATAACAATAATCAAAATTACTAAGATAAACAATGAATATACAAATTAAAATTACACATGTCCAGCTAAAAAAAATGGAGTTAAAATGGATAAACAAATAAAATGATAGATAATACAATATTGCACATTCATTACACAAATTTTAAACTTGTTTACCATGGTACTTATTTAATAATCTTGTCAGACTTGGAAGAGCACTGTTCTGAAATCTTTTTGTTTTACATGGAATCTCCTTATATTTATTCATATATCGTAAATTGAAAGTGTTTGTTTTTAGTGGAGGTAACCAGTTTTTGTACAATTGATTCATTTCTAACTTTAAAGCGAAATCTGTGGTAAGTTTTACTCTTCGACTTTCAAGCGATGTCAAATTTAATAAAGAAACCGGGCGCTCATCGGACACGAAAAGAGTGGTTTTTAAGGACAACTTATCTGAAGAACAGGCACATAATAATGAGAAGGCAAAGGGGCACTCGTTAACACATAAAACGGGTCCTTCGCATCAGGTGAAAGAGGCACAGAACACGTTCGCGAGGGCAGGTAAAAGGGGCACTGATTCGAGAAAGGGCACTTACAAGAAGGTAAGGGGTATACTCGTTAACGTTAACGAGTCATTCTCAGGCACAGAACACGTTTGTGAGGGGCACTTTTCTTGGGTAAAAAAAGGGGCACTGCACGAGAAATGGCACTTGCTATAACACATACAAGTGGAACGCCTCTGGCAGTCTCGCCTGTATTACCCGATTCAATATAGCAGGAGCTACTCCTGACTTTTAAAATAACAATTGAATAACTATTCACAAAAAACACCAGATAATGAAATACTATGTTTATTGACCCTTAATTGAAATTTGACCTTGGTCATGTGTCCTGAAACTCAATAAGTTCAATAATACTTGATTATTCTTTTGCAAAGTTATGATGGCGTTTCAGCAAATACCCCAAAAAATTAATTGCCAAAGTTCGTTGACCCTTAATGACCTTTGACCTTGATCATGTGACCTGGAACTCGCACGGGATGTTTGATGATTTACTTGATTGCTTACATGGGTGTCGATCACGGGGGGGGGGGGTGGGGGGGGGATATATCCCCCCCCAATATTTCAAGTGGGGGGGATGGCCTGTATTATCATCCCCCCCAATAATTTAGGGTAGAAAATTTATAATAATGGTGATGAAAAAATGAAAAGTTTGATCATGATGATTATAGTGATGATTATAGTATGCCATCAATCAGTTTGTTTCCCTCGCAATTTGTGTATATTGTTATTAAATAAAAGCATTCTTTTCCAGGACTTTTAAACAGATGGGTGGAGGTTCAAGATGAAAAAGAATGAAATGTTTATGTATATGATATTTTTTAACACATGACATAAAAGGACCCCGACGAAAAACAACTTTTGTTGATAGGGTGTTCCATCCCACCAGTGGTAATATGATCATATTTTTACAATTTTTTAATAAGTGAAATCAATTAATGGTTTCAGAAAAAAATAATCATTCATTTCTCTCTAAAGCGTATCTTCGGATGTTTTTTTCCATGTTATTCTTGTTATTGTTATGGACTTGAATAACTAAACTTGATTGATTTTTTCTTATTTTGGCAAAAAGAAATCTCTTTTGAGTTTGGAAAGGGATGACCGTTTTGCATTCTATATGAGCACACTCATGCGGTACGTAAATTTCATTTTGACACATATATTAGCTGATAATACACACTGATGGTTCAAGAAAATGTTGGAGAAATATCATAACAGGACAGTTGAGTTTTGATTGTTTTTATGTTTGTTTTTTGTTTCATGCACTTATAAAGTATTTAAAACATGTTAAAATCCAGGTTTAAAATCGTCTAAGGAATGACGGTAAGCCCGATGGCGCACGAGAAGCCACGCAGTTTGTAATTTGTGCTAGTCTTAATTTGTCCGAATCTGCATTTTATCATCATGCATTAAGAAGAAAAAAGATATTGCCAGTCGGATTTTTGTCATTTTTTCTTTCGTATGAGTTTAGAATAGGCTTACTTGTAACACAAATTGAATTTTCCAAAAAAATATGTAAATACAGTACACTGCAACAATGAAAGAATTTCCAAGAACACAGTGGCGTAACAACGGGGGGGGGGGGGGGGCATGGGGGCACGTGCCCCCCCCCCCCCAATCGGCTGGCCAAAAAAAAAAAACGGGGAAGAGGAGAAATTATTGTTCATTATAATGTTATATTATAATAATGTTATGTTATAATACATCATTTTTTCATAACTTTATTTTGCTCAGGCCTAGATGTCTTCATTGTTCCCGGTACTCGCATTGTCTGTTTAACGTTTTTAAGTCAATATACACCAAATATATTTCCTCGCACTTCGACTTATTATTGTTCTATGTAGTGACGTATGGTTCTTTTTCATGACTACTTAAAGTGATTGCCCCATTTTAAGGTGTTGATATAAAACATTTCCTGTCCATGCTTACGTTTGCACTAGTAGATTGGTGAGATATGTCTGCTCTTCGTGAATTCCTAAATATCAGTCCTTAAAATGTCCCTTTTTCTGATCTGAATATCAAAAATTTTCAGCTCGCGCTTCGCGCTCGCATCATTTGTTTAGTGAAATACGTATCGTATGGTCTTAGTGAATTCTTACAAACAGGCCTTAGAATGCCTCTCTTCAGGTCTGATTATCCTAAATTTTCAGCTCGCGCTTCGCGTTCGCAATATTTGATGAGTGAGATGCATATTATCATGATTACAATGACTACAAAAAGTGATTCATGTGTTTAGATGTAGCAAAATCAGCAAGCGCTTTGCGCTCGCATTAGATGACTATGGGGAGATATGTATACTCTTAATGGATTCCTAAAATATAGTCCTTAACATGTCCTTGTTTGGGGTCAATATTTACAAAAATTCAGCTCGCGCTTCGCGCTCGCATTGTTTGTTTAGCGAGACAGGTATGTATCATGATTACAAAAATTTGCTTATAATGTCCTTTTTTGGTCTGCATATCAAAAATTTTCAGCTCGCACTTCGCGCTCGCATTATTTGAGCACTGAGATACATATCCGTTTAATGGCACTGTCCTTAAAATGTCCCTATTAGGTCAGTATACCTGGCAACTGAGCGCGCTTCGCGCGCTCACTAAGTGACTCAAAATTGTTGCTGGTGCCCCCCCCCCAATGTCGTGACTCACGGTACGCCACTGCAAGAACACCATGCATATCAACCACTCCCAAATGTCCTAACTTGTGATTTTAGTGGGGGTAATGTTGAAAGATCCCCATCCACAAGAACATTTGTGTCAATCATCCCCCCCAACCAAGAATACCGATCGACACCCATGATTGCTTATTATGTCCAGGTTTCATAAACTGGTCCATATTTCAAAAACTTAACCTTGGTTAAGATTTGAAATGACGACGCAGCTTCAACCTAAAAGTGGCGCCTGCAGTCTCGCTCTGCTATGCAGGCGGGACAAAAAACGGGTCCTCCTCGGGTGAAAGGGGCACCGTACACGTTCATGAGGGGGGTATTTAATTTTCTTGCGTAAAAAAGGGATCTTCAGTGATTCAAAAAGTGGGGGACACCCCCAGGATATTTGAGAAAAAAATGAAAAAGGAGACGGAAAATGTGATTTCATTCATCTACCCCAAAAATTGATTTTATTTTAAATAAAAAAAATCCACTTTTTTTCTGGATTAGTAGCAGACATTGCATGATTTATTATGTTTTTTTAATTGAAACCTATCAAGTTTACCAATCACTATAATGAGTCCCATTTTTTGCCAGATCGCTGGCTTCAGCTGTCTGTAAGCCAATACATTATAAAAAACGAAATTGATTCTAAAACCAACTCCCAAACCAAACAAAATGCGGAAAACAAGATGGTCAGTTTCGCGCTGCTTGGCCAGTCAATAGGTCATCAAAGATGAGCTATCTGATGCAAGCCTGGGGATTCCCCGTCGAATTCCAAGTATATAGCGTATACCCACAATACGTTAGTCTATGGGAATCCCTGGCACGGCATGAAATATTAGCGCGGCACCCTGGGGCCGATTGCACGAAAGGGTCTTTCCAAGGACCGTCTTTCGTGTCGCCCATCTTTTATGATGCGCTGTAAGCGGGGTGTTTCTGAAATTTATGATAAACAAATAAAATTCGTAAGCTTGCTTTTAAATCAAATTTTATACAATTTCATGAGATATCACATCATTTTATAAACAAATATTTTGTTTATTTTAACGGACAAATAAAATATATTTGCAGATAATTTATTTGAAATGCGTTTCACATGGCGTATCATAAAAGATGGGCGACACGAAAGACGGTCCTTTGAAGACCCTTTCCTGCAATCGGCCCCCGCTTTCGTCTAGATATAGGTATCAGGGGATCTATTGGAGTTAATTAATTAATTTATTTATTTATTTATTTATAATCTATTTATCTATCTATATATCCATCTATCTATCTATCTACTTAAAATTATGTTCACGCCTGCAAATGTATTTACTTATTCGCTTATTCATAAAATTTACAATCGTCAATTCATTTTCAGTATTATGGGGGAGGGGGGTAAATGAAGATGACAACGTATATAGGTAATTAAGCTGTCGCCACCGGGTGACCTTTGAACTAATGTGGGATTCCCCGACTCGCCAGTGCGCAGAATCAGGAGCAATTCAACGTATGCGATAAGAATGTATGCATGATGACATGTACCTATGCATGGGGAATTCTATTTTGCAAGTGTAGTCCAGACAGAACCTTTGATTAATAGACTCTCGATTTAGTTTACTTGTCACAGGTAATGCTCGGTGTTACTCGTTAATTTTGGTGTAAGCTACATTGGTCGACATTTATTGGTGACGCATATAGGCCCTACAACTTAATGTTCAGAGGCTACAAAGTGCAGATCAACTTAAGAGTTATTAAGACAAAAGTACATGCCTTGAAATTGGAAGTGCAGCACTGTTCAAGTTGTGACGATTAAGATTATTTCTCCTGCTATATGTAAAGAAATTGTCGGCTGTTTGGCTTCGAAAATTATCGGTGTGAATGTGGAATGACACTGTCATATGGTAAGAAGATTGATAGTAGCTCCTATATTATTTTACAAGGCATTTGTTTATCGTATGTTAGTTATAATATGTATGATTATAGTGTTATGTTTATAGCATGTATGTTTATGTTAGTTGTATACAGTATAGCATGTATGTTACTAGTTCATCGTATGTTATATAGCATCATGCAATCGAATCCTGGGGCTCGTTTATTTCTCATCATCGGCCGTCATATGTCATGGTTCTAATTACTTTTTGACTAAATCAGAGATAGTGAGCTTGATCTTATCACTCACACTAGTAGTACGAGGTAGGCTTCTTATCCCCTATTTTTTTTTCACGAAGCCCGTCAACGGCGCCAAGATCGCCGGACACCAACGGGCCCCCGGGGGCACTCGACCAAAAAATTGGTAGGTGTGTGCCGCGGGCGAGACAAATTAAAACCGGGGGCCTTGGAGCGGACTTATTGTAAAAAGGAGGGTCCTCGGAACGGGCTTTGGAACTACAAATGCTTGTGAAAACGGGTCGCTTGCGTGTGCATCCCTATGGAATGGGCATACGTGTATGCGGCTAGCCCAGAGGCCCGGGCGCGGGGTGCGCTCGCGCAGAGGCGATGGTCGGACAGCGCTCAGCGGCCACTTTTCATCAAAATTGCAGCTCATTGTGGCGGATCAATGCGACCGGAACGGCGTAACGAAAAATATGCGAAGCTTTGTTGGAGCGGATTTCTTTCTTCTTTTGTCTCGATAAGAAAATGCTATGCTTCGATTCGGAGCGGCTTTCTTAGTTCTTTTTCTTAATAAGATGAAAATGCTATGCCCTGGAACGGAAATTTCAGTGTAAAAATGGGGGTCGATCCCTCCGCTGCACATACCCACTATGCATTATATACTGAGTGCCCCCCCCCCCCCGGGAACGGGCCTCACGGGCAGGGGCGGATCCAGCTTCCGCCAATAAGGAGAGGCCCGAAATGTTTTTTCACCCATATTTTCCCGATCAGCCGCTCAAAGTTGATTTTTGTTTGTTTCTTTGAAGGGGTTGTCCCAGTGGCGTAATGAGCCAACAATTTTGAGGGAGCTCAATATGACTTTCATAAAATTAATAAGGAGTTGTGAGCGAAGCGAACGAGCAAAAGTTTTGACATTTTCATTACAAAAATCCAAGTTCGTGATAGATTTTGACATAATATGTGGAAAATAATATTATATTTCACCCTTATCCCTTTCCTTTTTTTTCTTGGTCAAAACGCCCATGTCGCAACAGTTATTTTTTTTATTCTTATAACCAACACAAATGTGTAATAATCTCATAAGCCCTATTTCAATAATGTCAGCGAGAAGTGCGAGCAAAATTTTTGTTTGAAATTTCAAGTATTTTGTCCTGAAAATTGAACATTCTGGGCAATGTTTGTGAACCTGAAGAAGATGCGTCTATGTAACTAGATAATTACTGCGAGCGCGAAGCGCGAGCAGAAATTTTCAATATGCGTTCTGGCCTTGTCGAAGAGGGACCTGTTAAGGACGTTTTGCAGTAAGCCATTAAGACGATACATATTTCAATGTGAGCGCGAAGCGCGAGCTGAAATTTTTTGACATTCCGACCTAAAAAATTGACGTTCTATGCACTTTTTGTAATCATGAACGGTATAGGTATATAACCAAACAATTGATGCGAGCGCGAAGCGCGAGAGGGAAAAAAATCCGATATGAAAAGGGTCAATTTAAAGCACTGTGTAGAGAAATTGTGAGGTGGAGGTGGATAGCACTCAATAAATGATGCGATCATTTTGACCTAGAATCGGGACATTCTAGGCCTAAGGACATTTTTTCATTATATAAAATAATAATCTTCCTATTCCTCTTCCTAAGCGCGAAATGAAACTTGTCGATTTAGTTATTAGGAAGTTTTCTTATCATATTTATTAATCTAATAAACCTATAATGAGTGCGTAAAATTTGTTGACATTGAGGCCTGAAAACTGGATATTTTAAGCACTTTTGTAATCATGAATAGAATTCATGGGTTGATATATTTTGACAAATAATGCGAGCGCAAATCGCGAGCCGATTTTTTTTTTATAAACTGTCTTAAATGCAGGATTTTAAGTAGTTTGTTATAGAATTGATATACAGTGCGTATCAAAAAGGACAGGACAGATTTGAAAAGTCTATATTTTTTTCTTCAAATTATGATGTCTATATTTTGACGTTAATAGGTACTCTGAGGTCTTATCTCTCAAATGTCAGTAAAAAAATTAGTTTCGTTCATGCTTGAACGAACACGAAATGTTTTTGTCTTGGGTTAAAAAGGAAGCTTGCGCCAAAATGGCATAAAATGATAAATATGAATTCTTGCAAATCAGCAGACTTCCCCTTAACCTTTCATTATCTTTTCCATAATTTTCGAATTATGCGGTCAAAATTCATTTTCAAATCTGTTTATTTGCTTGAATTGGTCTGTTTATTTTTAATAAATTATGTTCTCTTTTAGCTTTGAATATTCCTTCTTTAAGCAAAAACAAAAAAAAATCAACAGAATTATAGGAGAGCGTGTATTTTTTTCCAAATCCTTTTATTGTGTGCTACAAATGTTATGGTGCCTTTGAACAGTGGCACACAACTGGGCGGGGGCTCGGGGGTGCCCCGCCCCCCCCCCCATAAAAAATAATGACCAAGAAAAAAAAGTGGAAATGAAATACATGTAAAAGGAAAGATAGAAAGTGAAATATGATTTATTTTCTGAATATTATGTCAAAATCTATCACAAAATTTGATATTTTGATTTAAAAAATTAAATTTTTGCTTGCTCGCTTCGCTCGCTCACAACTTTTTAATACATTTTACCCGATTTACCATATCTAGCTCCTTCAAAATTGACTCAATACAGCATTGCCAGTGAAAGACATGAATCATTTCCTGTTTGTCCTGTCAAGCACATAATTAAACTTGGTCAAGGAATCAGTATCCACTTAAAAATAGGATTCGTGTCTTTTAAAGGTACCATAACATAATTCGTTTCACATAACAAAAGGATTTGAATAATTAAAATTTCTCCGAATTAATAATGCAAATCTTCTTGCTTAGGTCGACAAAAAGTCTTCTTTTCTTACTAATGAAGGAAAGTTCAAAGGTAAAAAAAGTTTAAATGTAAAAAAAAATGCGAGCGCGAAGCGCGAGCGAAAATTTAATATAGTGACATGAAATATTAAAAAAAATAATTTTCCAAGTCTTCCCCTGACTTTATTTTATTCACTCGTCTTCCTCCTCTTACTTTTCCTCTGATTTTTTCCTCCTTTCTCCCCCCCCCCTTTTTTGTCTTTCTTTCCTTTTTAAAATTTATTTTGCTCCGCCAATAGGGAGGGGGCGGGCCCCCAGCCTGTATCCGCCTATGCAAAGACCCAAAACATTTCACATAGACTCGTGTGTTAAAGTGGCACTTAAAACAATAATTACTTCCGACCCTGTCTTCTTTCGTAATGACGCACACTTGGCATCACGTGGGCAGAATATGACATGCAATAGTGCATGCCTCGAAATGTGAAGTTGACATTTATACATTGCAAAACAAGTGGGATAGCTAGATCATTCAAAAATTGTATTGCACAGGAAATATTGGTAAAACGCCAATAAACTATTCATTTTGATATAGTATAGTAATTGAATCGATAAAGATTCTGCCTCGTCAGGCCATCCATAATTTGACTCGTATCCTTTGTTTTCAGACCTTATCAACATTTGCAAAAAATTATATCTCTACTTTCATGCATAGAAATTGTCAAATCATATGTTTCGGTGTCTATAGAGAATTAAACAATCTATGTTACTCTTTATTTTGATGATGTTTGGAATCATAAAAAAGGAGTAGAATTATCAATTTACACATGCAGGAAACAAATTTTATGGTTGAATTCTGTTATCCAGTGGCGTATCTATAGGACAAACAGCGCCCAGGCAAGTGCTAAAACCGCGCCCTTTTCAAAGTGTATTATATATACATATCGGGATACATATCAATGCGAGTGCAAAAACATTTTTCAATAGACGTTAAGACTGAATCTTCTTTTTTTTTTGTAATCATAAATGTGATTCGTATCTATCTTAACAATGAATGCGATCGCGAAGCGCGAGCTGAAAATTATTGATCTTCTGTCCTGAAAAGGAACATTTATCATAAATAAATTATGACAGGGATCTCATTAAATAAATCGACCGAATACGAGGGCGAAGCGCGAGCCTGTTTTTATTTTGTTTATTCAACATTAAAATCTTAAGACTGAATATTGTAAAAAATAAAAAATAAAAAAAATGCGAGCGTGAAGCGCGAGCCGAAAATTATTGATATTTAGACCTGAAATCGGGACACAATAGGGAGAAGTAATCACACGATGCGGATCTATAACTAATACCTTTGTCACATTTGCTCTACGGCGGCCGTACGGCGAGTCGAAAACAGCCATTTTAACATTTTTGTACCAGCTACATATATTAGTGATTTGAATTAAAATTGATAAAACGGCTGATTAAAAAAAAATAATGTATGATGGCCCGAGATTCTGGAACTCCCTCAGTGAAGATATCATTAATAGCCCATCCTTCATTTCTTTTAAAAAGAAACTTAAAATTTATTTTCTTAAATCATACAGGTCATCAACGATTCATTTCCTCAATTTTGAATAATCATATCATTAAATTCCAAATTTTTTTTCATGCCTATACTGTACTTATTTTCTTTTTTTTATCCTCGAGTTTATGTCCTGCTCTTTTCTATTATCTTTATCTCTTTTTCATTTTATTTTCATATCCCTCGTGACTGTGTGTTTCCCTTTTTTTTTCTTGTTCTTTGTTTTTTGTTCTTCTGCTGTTCTCTGTTCTGTCACCTTTGTGTCGGTCTTCGTAGGAAATTCTTCAATAATTATTTAGAGGGGTCCACACACTACAAGCATTTGCTTTTTAGTGGACCCCTCCATTTTCTCAGATCTTTATAATGTCTATGATAATTTGCTTAGGGCCTGTATACAATACTTTGTTTTGTTTAACTTATGGGGAAAAAAATATCATATTGTACATGCCTCAGTTTATATTGTTTGTATAAGTTTCATTTGCAAATGTCATTATAATTAGTTTCGACCACTTTACTTTGTTCTGTTGACAAATGAAATAAAACAAATTGAAATTGAAAAATTGAATTGAAATAGAAAATTGACACTTTACGAGCCACAGCCGCTTTTACATTATTAGCGAACTGGCGCCCAGAGGACTCCTAGCAATAAATAAGAGCTATAAACCCCGTGGTTGGTGGATAAAGATATGACTACTTGTCCATGTGTTGTGAGACCGGGCCCCAAATCGACTTGGTTTGCAAAAAATGTATAGTCTTAGAGAAGGAACGTGAGGTAGGGCCTAAAAAGCAATATATATCAATTCCCTCAGAAAAATAATCTCAAGACATGTTATTATCCCTTGTTTAATGCTCAATTAGGTCCACTATAATAGATCGAAACTTACTAAATTTAATTGATTATCAGCTTATGTACATGTAGACACTAGCGTACCTACGGGGGGGGGGGCAGGGGGGCAGTCTGCCCCCCCTGACGAGCCACAACCCATGCAAAGGACGTATCCCTGCCCCCTGACGAGCTTGAAAGACTTTTTTTGCCCACCCCCCCCCCCCCCTGACGAGCTTGAAGACCTTTATTGCCCCCCTGACGAGCTTGAAGACCTTTTTTTTTTTTTTTTTTTTTTCTTGTCAAATTTTTTTGGCGGACTGTTTTGCCCCCCCTGTGGAAAATCCTAGGTACGCCACTGCATGTAGATGTTACTTGTAACTATAATTATGCAGACGCACATTGGTTGGATGGTGACATTTCTGCTTAGTGCCTTCTTGCAAACACCACGGACAGTCGGACACATGCAGTTTAGAAACAACTTGTCTCTGCCACCAATTTCATGGGCGTGACTCGATCCCACGTACCTTGAGCCGGGGGAGGGGGTTATAAAAACACTTTGCTGTATTTTCTCCTAAGTTATAACACGCCCCTCCCCCCTCTCTCTCTCTGCATCTACCATTTCATTATTGTACTCTATATCAGCATTACAAGCATTAATAGTTAATCATTTTGTAATGTAATGTGTAATGAGCCGACAAACTGAAGGGCCTAATTAATATTACATGGTGTACGGGGAAGAATTTTTATCGCAAGAAAGTGAAGCGGAGGAACAAATATTTTGACATTTTTATTATGAAAAACTAATGTTGTGAAACATTATTTTGAAAAAAATAAAGGCTCTATTTAGAAAATAACATAATATCACATCCTTTTCATTTGCTTTGCTGTTCGCGGCTTTTCTTTTTGTGTGTGTGGGAGGCAGGTCATGAATCTTTTCTTGGACCAAGGCCCCTAGCGCCCCCCTCCCTCTATACACAGGTGCTCAATACTTTTGATTACGTCTGGGGAACTTATATACGAGCATTACAATCAAATTCCTTTGAAGTATACCCCTTTTTCAGGAAAGTATAATGATTTAGGAATATATATTATCATAATGTCGAAAAGAACAATTCGAGCGCGAATTAGCGCAAGCTAAATTTTTTGCTATACTTACCGGAAAAGGGCAGGACTGGTATGAGTTCATCAACAGGATCGATACAATGATGCGCGTGCGAAGCGCGAGATTAAGACGGAAAACTTTTGATATTCAGACCTGAAAAATGAAGACTTTAAGTACGTGTTTTTTTTTATAAACAGTATCTCACTAAATAGACGATGCGAGCGCGAAGCGCGAGCTGAAATTCTGTATATATAGGCCGGCCTATACTGACCCGGAAATGAACGTTTTAAGCTCTGTTGGACATGGAAAATAAGCATGAAGTGGATACTTATGAATTGTGCTATCAAGATGAAATAAACGCCAGTAAAATTTTTGGAGATAACGGCGTTAAGAACTTGACATTTTACGTACGTATTGTAATCATGAACAAAATGCTTATTCAAATGACAATGCGATCACGAGTTGAAATTGGAATGTTTTATATCATATTACTGATATGTAAAAAGAAAAATTTCAAGGTTTGTTACTTGAAAATCAGCTGTACATCATCAAGAGGGTACTGCTGAGTTTTCATAAATTCAGACGTGAAAAATGGAACATATTAACCACTTTGTGTAATGATAAACACGAGACATGAGACTTCTCATACTGACATGAAGAAGAACATTTTAAGCATCGTTTGACTTGTAGGAAAATTATAATGCTGATACGTTTGCCAGTTCAGTCAGTGAATTAGCCGAAATACAATATAAGACTTATAAAATATTTAGGGACTTGTCCTCCTGCCCCCCCCCCTCTCTCTCTCTCTCTCTCTGGTGTGATGATAAAATTATTCGTGGCATTACTTGGACCAGTTCGTAGTTCCATTCGGCGTATGGGTTATACAAGAATATATTTTGTAAAGTAGCAATAACCTGTATATGCAAATAATATTATCTGCATTACTACCAGTCGACGTTTTTGCACTTGTGTACTCGCGTTACTTTCTCCAACGCTAGATATCTGCATGTTTTGTAAATAAATCAACCTTTCGTGTTCTTTTGCTGGCGGTATTTGATACCTATCCATCCTTTCAGTGGATTCACAAATAATAAGGGGAAACTAAAGAGAGAGGTGGAAAAAACCCACCCTTGTCATGTACAGACTGTTGAATGTTATACATATACTATATGTCCCAGTTTTCAGCTAAATGATGGGAACATTATTTTGAGACTCGCATTTTACGAAATTGGTTAAAAGGGAAATTTAGTGTCATAAATAAAATCCTCATCATAATCAAGAAGAGCCGTATCATTTATGTTTTCAGGCTGTTCTAGACAATATTTTGACAAAAAGATATATTGAACTTATTATGTTAATTAGCGCATTATGCTAATTATGATAATTACAACGATTACATCAATTAGATTTTTTTAAAGAAAACTAGTGTCATTTACCGCTTAATTTTAACATTGATGCTGGAGAGAAGGGGGGATTTTCTGACGGTAATTGTCCGGGGGGTAATTGTCCGGGGGTAATTGTCCGGGGGGTAATTGTTCGGGGGGTAATTGTCTGGGGGGTAATTGTCCGGGGGGTAATTGTCCGGGGGGTAATTGTCCGGGGGGTAATTGTCCGGGGGGTAATTGTCCTCGGGGGGTAGTTGTCCTCGGGGGGTAATTGTCCGGGGGGTTATTGTCCGGGGGGTAATTGTCCTCGGGGGGTAATTGTCCGGGGGGTAGTTGTCCGGGGGGTGATTGTCCAGGGGGTAGTTGTCCTGATAAATGAATTCATTGTCATAGAAAACCCTGCAAGGGCCGTATTATGCATGTTTTTTTGGGGGGGGGATCTCTGGATAGATATTCACAGATTTCACTGCTAATTAGGCTAATTACGATGATTGTCATTATTCAAAAATAAAAAATAGTGTCATGAATGGATTCCTCGTCACAGGAACCCTTAGAACATTGTATCAATAATTATTGTTTTTAGTCTTATGAGGTTAAGAGCATATTAGCCGACATATAGTGTGCACATGCTAATTAGCGGATTAGGCTAATTACAAAAAAGCTTAATTTACTTCAATACGCATCTGGAACACCAATCAACAACAACAAAAACTTGTACTTCAACAACTTTTCCAGGTCTTGTACATGGCCTATGACTATATGTCTATTTGTCTAAATTATGATATCTTTGAAAAATTTGAATAATCTGTTCATCAATTCAATATTACCCCTACAAATAAGATATTTTGCATTTAGATGTATCGTGTTCATATAAAATTACTTTTTGTTTTAACTCCAAAACATGTTAAAAGATGGTACTGTCATAGTAAAGGACTTTGAAGTTAATCAACCAATTGCCTACTTCATTCCTTAATAATTTAGAAAACGGGTGCACACGGTGTTGGCATTCAATTTTACATGAAGTTAAGAATGTAAAATTACATAGGCAAGCGATAGGCATTATGTCTGTCACTATCGATACAAGAACACTTCTTAATATTTCCGCTACTGAACCAGACTTTAACAGAGAATCGTTCATATATCCAGCATTTCATTTGAAACAAAATCACAAAGGTTAAGTTTTGAAATGTCATTACCTTAAAAGTATATATACCTATTCATGAAACTATTCTGTAGGCCTATTCCTGATCATTTTGCGTGAATTTCTGGTCACATGATCAAGGTTAAATGTTATTTAGAGTCAATAAACTTGGTATTTTATTATCGTATGAATGGTGTTTTTGTGAATAATTATTCATCTTGGTTTTTCCAAGTCATAGCACTGCTGCTATTATTGAATCGCGTAATGCAGGCAAGAATATCACTGTCGCTCCATTTGTTTTAAACGTATACATACATTTGATCAGAATCCTACATAAAACCTGTGAATTTTTAAAATATAGCAGTTTGGGGACCTTATTTATTTAAGTTTTGATCATAGGCATACATTTCATTTTACGGTTTTGTAGATTTTGCCATGGGCAATGCGCGTTACGGGGGGCTGAAACATCCACCCAGTCTTCTTAGGGGTTGATTTCAATCAGGGTATACCGAGCTGTTTCATTTTTATTAAAAAAAAATTATTTTGCTTTTCCTCAATTTTAGTGTTTGTGTTATAAACAAGTGATATGACAAAAAAATGTTTATACACTTATATTTTTATAGGGGTTCAATCTTTTTTTATTACAGGTAAATGGATTTGATGATATTGGAATGTGTACTCTCTGAAAAATAAGTGGATGTGGAATTCTCAATTTGTTGCTAATATACAAGAGTTCCTTTAGACAAAATATGATTAATCACGTAATGTCTAACGATGGGTAAAAACATCAAATTCGGAGATGACATTAATTGGACGGAAATGGCACCCTATTAATGCCATTTTGGGAATAGTAGTCATAAAAAATCAAGTTATATGCAGCTTGTGAGGTTTTCATTTTCAATAATTGCATTTCGATAATGAATTCTGATTTGTAAAATGATTACTAATGACAAAGATATGAGGGCTTGATATATTTAAAAAACATAACATAATTTTGGGGCCTTTAAATGCCATACAAGTTCTCTTGCAGGTTGCTCTAAAAGTGTCCAACAGCTTGCCATCATAGACTTGAGAGTACAGTTCACATATTGTTTTTAATAGTGGGCAGAAGGCAATTTGAAAGTATACCCTAATTGTAAAACAACGCTTAGATGTAAAAAAATATATATCCCATTCTTTTAGGGTTGAATACAATCTAAACACTGCCGAATATTTGGAATACATATTTTGTTATTTCTGTATAAAATGTTTATGTGTGTAATAGACATAATAGAAGATTTGTTCTAATTCACGGTTTTCGTATTTTGATTTTTTTCCCTCTACAGTTTCCATTGGAGTTTACTGAATAATGCACAAGAAAACAATCTTTGAAAGGTTCAAACGATCCTCTTTTCACCGTCGAGACAACAGTAAAAGGACACACATCTAAAGTCCATCTATTGACTAGCGTTTTACCCATGAGCCCAGTCCAACGGATACTCATCCCATTATGACAGCTAGATACCCTTCCCCATGTACTATACAGGATGACAATGGAAGCGTCGTCAGTGATACCGAGTCGGTGTCCTCTATTTCTAGCAGTACCACAGGAAAACAAAAAAGGCCTAGGAACAGAAACAAAGGGGAAAATGTGCAGCTCTTCGGCCCTAAACTTACAGTACAGGAACTAAATCAACTGAAACGAGATGAAAGGAACTTGGCGATTGCAATGAGAGCTCGGAAACCACTCTTGGAAACACTGCTTCTTGACGATGACATAGGGGGTGAGATTATGGCAGGTCTTCTTGATGTTCTTATCTCAGTATCGAAGATAGGAGGTGATGATGCAAAGGAGGTGTATCGATTCTTAGCAAGCAACCAATTCATCAAGGTTCACCTGCTTTTGCTCGTCTTGAAGTACAGGATGAAGCCTGAGCTGTGTTCTAATGGGAATATTCTCCTGAAAGCCATAAATGTGTTGGTGGCATTCAAGAAGCTTCGATGCGGAAGTAACGAGAGCTTAAAGATGGTTGCAGCAGTGATCCACGATACAATTAAGTATGGACTGGATATTCCCCAAAGGAAAGGATATGAACAAGGGCTCAATGATGTCAGGATGATACTTGATAAAGGAAAAGATGGTCAAGAAGAATCAACGGTAGACATGCGTTCCATTCCCATATTTCCTACTGCAGGAGAGGTAGCTGACACAGATGATTCAAGACTTCATGATGCACTAGCTGATCAGGGCCATTCCGTTAAAACATATTTGGAATGCCACTTTCGACTTCTGAGGGAAGACATTGTGCAACCCCTTCGTGCAGTGATCTCCAAGTATCACCAAGTAAAGAGAGAAATCGGGCTAGATGCGACGAAGAGGAAATGCCATATCATCGATGATGTCAAGTTGTATGAAATCATCACGACGCATACGTCTAAAGGTGTGACCTTTCGCGTTCAGTTTAACACCTCTTCTCTCAATAATGTGTCCTGGGAAACCACAAGGATCCTTTCCTTCGGGAATATGGTTTGTCTGACCAACAACCATTTTCATGACATGGTTTTTGCCACAGTGGCCAAGCGTGACCCACAATGGTTGAAGAAGGGATTCGTAGATCTTCGACTCCTTAGGTTAGAAGATACTAAATTGCTAATGTCGGGTGTTCAGTTCTTCATGTTCGATTCTCGAAAATATGTCGAAGAATCATACGAGGTACTAGATGCAATGCAGAAAATCAATAGCGCTTCCCTTCCTTTGGTACCACATGTTGTCTACAAAGTGGCTGAAAATGAGCTTTCTTGTCACCTAAAGAAAGATCCTGAAACACAATACGATGTTGGTTCCTTGATAAAAGATGAATACACTACAACGCGATCAAAGCCTAGAACATGGAGAGCATCTCTGCAACAAATTGAGAACTGGCCTCCAATTGATCAGCTATGTGTCGATGAGTATCAATTATCCGCTATCCAGGCCGCTCTAAAGAATCAGTTGACCGTCATCACTGGCGCGCCAGGCACAGGCAAAACACATGTAGGTCTCAAGCTTACACAGCTTTTTGTTCTAAACAAGGATCGGTGGGGTAATACCAGAGAAAGAAATGGTAGTGGACCACTTCTTTTCATGTGTGCCAGTAAAGCTACCCTTGATGAATATCTGACTGGGGTGTCATTCTTTCAACGCACTGGAATAGTCCGATGGGCCGGTCAGCATACAAGAAAAGCACTTCAAGAATATCAACTTGAACATCTTCGTGAAAAACAGTCTGTTTCAACAGCTTATGAAGATCAGTTATCAACTGAAAAACTGGAAGCATGCAAGACCAGACTTGGGGATGTACAAGCCAATCTTCAAAATCTTCAAACGAAGATATTCGCGGAAGAGATCCTTAAAGTCGTCATTGATGGAAAACACTTCCGGAAGCTTAAATCCATGAAAAAGGAGAAATCACATGGAGTTGTTTTTGAGTGGCTTTTGTCAGACAAAGCCCAAACCGATGATCTTCAAAAGCTTGAGGAAAATATTCCATTCAATTTGACACGGTTTGTATGTCCCGATGGAGATGAAGGTGGATGGTTTGAGCAGAATCTTCCATTCGGGTTAGATCCATTAGACCAACGCATATCAGAACAAGCAAGGAACTTTGTAAGTAAGCAACTTGGCTCCAAGGACATGATGACAGATTCCGAATCCAAGAAGATAGAAGATGTGTGGAAACTGCCCCTACAGGACCGATGGAGGATGTACCGATTATGGGCTTCCAAACTAGAAGCCAGAGGCCGCCAGAGAGCTGCAACTATCTTCAAGGAAATGGAAGATATCTGCCTTAATTGTCAGAAGATGCATGATGCCGTAGATGAAACTATTCTGAGTGCTTCATCTGTCATAGGCATGACTACTTCATCGGCAGCCAAGAACCAAAGGGTTTTACAACGTATCAGCCCTCGAGTCATTATCATTGAAGAAGGAGCTGATGTTCTTCAGTCAATCACAACTGTTGTCATCTCATCTGGCTGCCAACAGCTTATCCTCATTGGAGAAAGTGTCCCAAAGGTAGACCAATTTCAGGCAGTCAGGAAGGTAGCAGAAATTCATGGCATCCACGCTTCTCTCCTGCAACAGTTAGTCGACGCTAATTACTCCGTGTATGAACTAAAAAAGCAGCATCGAATGAGTCCAATTACATCCAAGCTCAGCCGTCAGCTATTCAAGTATGAATATGACCATGATCAGTCTGTCATTGAGAAGCCATCAGTTAACGGAATTCAACAGAATGTGTTTCTCATAGATCACAACGCACGTACGTCTGTGGCAAACTACGAAGCTTCATTTTTAATGGAACTTTTCAGTTATCTGATCGGTAAGGGCTTCGTACGGAAACAGATCTCGATCCTCATCTCATTTTCTTCACAGCAAGATCTCTTCAGCAAAGACGTCAGAGACCGAATTCTTACTGTTGATAACTTCAGAGGCGGGAATGACATCGTCTTGTTCATGAGTAACGCAAGCGAAAGGGCGAGCAGGCCTGGATGTCTGCTTTTGGATCAACGTATTGCCAAGGTGTTAAGCAGCGCGAGAAGAGGCCTGTACATCATTGGGAATTTCTCGTTCCTGTCAAGCCAGTCTCCTATGTGGGGTAGGATTGTAAAAGAAGCACGACGACTTGAATGGGTTGATCGCTCTCTTAAGTTAACATGCCCTAATCACCCGGATAATCCGATCAGCGTTTCTTCGGTAGATGGATTTCTGCAGCTAAAAGAGAAGAGTGGTTGTGGACTACCATGTCAAGCTCGTCTGGATTGTGGGCACGGATGTAAGGAACTCTGTCATGACCATGACATTGCACGAGGAAGAGCCATCTGTAGACAGCCTTGCAACAAGACCATCTGTGAAAATGATCACAAATGCACCAGGACCTGCTCAGAACCTTGTGACACCAAGTGCAAGGAGATGATGGACAAAAAGCTACCTTGCGGCCACTTCCAACGCCTCCCATGTCGTCTCTCCCCAAGCCATGCTACATGCAGAGATAAGTGTGAACGGTTGCTCAGCTGCGGTCACAAGTGCACTGGAATTTGTGGAAACCCATGCAAACAGGATTCTTGTGTTGAGAAAACGACGAAATCCAACTGGCCTTGCAAGCACGTTGTAGAGGTGCGTTGTTGTGATGGTCCAGAATCCTGTCCTGAGCCTTGTAACTCTATCCTTGCATGTGGACACCAATGCTCTGGAACTTGTGGAAGATGTCGACGAGGAAGACTACATCTGGTATGTCAGCAGCCATGTGGTCGGACGCTTGTCTGTGGTCATTCTTGTGAAAGTAATTGCGCAGCCCAGTGCCCTCCCTGCACTAAAAAGTGTCAAAATAGATGTCAGCACAGCGAATGTCGGAAGTTCTGCGGAGAAGCTTGCATACCTTGTAAGGAGCCTTGTCTGTGGCGATGTCCTCATGTGTCTTGTGGGAGGTTATGTGGAGAACATTGCGACAGAAAGCCATGTGATGAACCCTGCAACAAGAATCTTCCTTGCGGACACCCCTGCATTGGAATGTGCGGAGAAAGATGCCCAACCAAGTGCCGTGTGTGCGACAGACAAGAAGTTACAGAGATTCTCTTCGGTAGCGAGGATGAAGAAGATGCAAGGTGAATAAGGGTTATATTCTAAATGTGAAACATGGTAGGGTAAGCCAAAAAAAAAGTTGCAGTTGTGTCTGGCAAATTCTTTCTGATACGCTGCCGCCATAAACGTATATGTACCTCATAGACATAGTAATGTATTTCACAGTTAACTTATGCAGCACTTATTTCCAAAGATAATGACTTTTTTTTCCAAAGATAATGACTTGAGAAATGTAAAAGTATTCAAATTTTAATTCAACCATTATACCAGTTGATATTTTGTGAAGTCACTGGTTTGGATAATATGCTTATATATGTTTGGATAATTTGCTGTTGCAGGTTTGTCCAGTTAGAGGACTGTGGCCACGTAATCGAGGTGGAGGCTTTGGATCACTATATGAGCATAACCCAAGAGAGCAGCGATGACGTCACTATCCAGGTTTATATTTATTTCTTTGGTACTGCATGTAGAGGGATAGGGGCTTGACCCAATTCTCCATCTTTTCTACAAAATGAAAATAAACGAGAATGAAAAATCACATATGATTTAATACCCCAAAAGAATTATTGTTACATGCTCGCTTGCAAGTTTTTAGAAAATAGTGCACTTCATCTAAAATCCGCAATATTTCCCCATTGCGCTATGTATCAAAATGGTACATTTACCTTCGTCAGGATTAAGTGTTATTTCCAAAGAGAACTCGGCTGTTGTTCTTGTGATTTGAAGAAAGATCAAGATCTGATCAGCTTTGAATGATATTGATGCGAGAAACTTGTGAAAATGGTTCTCGTTTATTTTATCTAAAACTTAGGAAGCCGAATGTGTAAATCTTGTGAAAATTTCTTCGTCCATAGTGCTTTCAGTACAAAACAGCCTTGGTTGTTTTCATTTTAATTCTTTTCTCTCTACTAAAAATATTTCTTTATTTCAATTCATTTTTGTAAATTATATTATGTCTTGTATTTTGATGTCGGATTGTTTTGCATATAACTGCCAAAATGGCCAGGGATAAAATACAGGGCCCTGGGAACAATTTTAAATAGGGGATGCGGTATTTTTTTCAGGGGTTTTGTTCGGGTGTCAGAAAAAAATGACGAGCATAATAAGAGGGCTATTGCTCCCTCATCTCTGTCAATATTTTGGGAGCATTTGTTTGTCAATCTGATTACGAGGGGGTGCTGCCCATGGTAAATAACATACTCACCACCCCTGAAAAATCTTGTAGGGTGCTTCTGTTCCACCCCCCCCCCTCCGCTTCCCAGGGCCATTGTTAAATAACTTTAATCTGTTTCAAATCGATTTGAGACGCTTTTCTATTGACAAAGTCTTATTGTTATTTAATCATTATTAGTATTTTTTTTTGAAAAAAATGTGGACCTTCTGGTTGATAGGCCTTGGGGTATATTTGTTTTTCGTTAAATAAGAGGCTTATGTTAAATTCTTAATTTCGCTTTAATGGTTTTGATTTCAGCTGAAAGGATGTCCCAAGTGCAAAACGTCAATTCGGAGGAATCTTCGCTACGGGAATACCATCAAGCAAACTCTAGGAGATGTGGAGAATGTGAAGACGAAAATGAGAGGAAGTGAGGTGGAGATCGAGAGCAAGACGAAGGAGCTCAGGGATAAATTGTCTCAACTTCGAAGCCATGTGGCTTGTAGACATAGATTTATTGATTTTATTTATGTTCAGAAACTTATCGGTGATCTGAATCAGAGGAAACATCTCGAGAAGATACTTGCTCGCCTGAACAGATGTGCCTTCTTGCGGGCAATTGTAGATGTCCATAACAAGGTATCCACTGGTAATAGTTTCACGTTTCAGTTGAAAACTCGAAAGCATGGGATAGAAGTGCGACTGCGAGAGCTGAAGAACGAAGTCACTGGGGGCGAGCTGGACAAGTTCACGGATCAGCAGATGAACGATATACAGAGGGAGGTCTCTCGGGTGAGTGTCCAGGTAGAGGCCATGGCGGTTCTCACTCGCAACATGACAAGGTTGAGTCAAAATATGAACAGTTGCCATCTGAAAGCTTTGGACAAAATCGTCGACAAGGCTTCCCCTTTTACCGTCAAGGATGAAGCTCAGGCTACTCAGCATCTCCGTCAGTTTAAGAGGGAGATGGGGCAAGTAGCGCTCGGCATCACTGATAGAGAACGCGTTCAGATCATCAAAGCCATCGGTCTTAGTCAAGGACATTGGTACAAATGCCCCAAGGGTCATGTCTATGCCATTGGGGAATGTGGGGGCGCTATGGAAGAGACCAAGTGTCCAGAATGTGGATCGCATATTGGTGGAGGGAGTCATCGTTTGACCTCCGGTAACCGAGTAGCTACCGAGATGGATGGAGCTACCAGAGCGGCATGGCCGACTGGTGCCTTCGGCTATGAGGACTATGAGGAGGAAGAAGAAGAATACGAACCGGAGGAACTTGAGTTCGATCAGGAAGATATTGAAGAACAGTTTGAAATTGAAAGGCAAATCAGGGAAGACCAGGCCAGAGAGGAAAGGAGAATGGCAGAAAATGTGAGGCAAGAAAGAGAAAGACTCGCCGCGGGGATCCGGGCAAGACTGGAAAGAGACAGACTTGCCGCGGAGAACAGGGCAAGACAGGAAAGAGAAAGATTTGCCGCGGAGAACTGGGCAAGACAATTAGAAAGAGACAGACTTGCCGCGGAGAACAGGACAAGACAGGAAAGAGAGAGACTTGCCGCAGAGAACAGGACAAGACAGGAAAGAGAGAGACTTGCCGCAGAGAACAGGACAAGACAGGAAAGAGAGAGACTTGCCGCAGAGAACAGGACAAGACAGGAAAGAGAGAGACTTGCCGCTGAGGACTTGACAAGACAATTCAGAAGACTCGCCGCCGAAAGAGAGGCGCAAATGCACGCACGAAACAAAAGTGATGAAAAATGTATCATTTCTTAAAAGCTCTTTGAAGGGATATAGATATCAGTCGAAAGTTAAAAAAAAATGTGAGTTATCTGAATATGGGCCTCAAATCGGAAGGTCAACGTCGAGTCGACTCAATTGTCCATTCGAAATATTTCTTTCACGCTTGTAAAATTTTCTTTCATTTCAGCGGCCAACCCTCCCCCTCTAAAATTACAGATGAAAAATCTACAGTTGAAACTTCAGAAAGAGAAATTATTTTCTTGTTGACATGTGGTCATCTATACTATCAGTAAAACGAATTTTGTTCGCAATTTCTCTGAATTAGATGAGAAGGCCTAATTGCTGTCTTTCAAAATATAAAAACAAATGTAAATACATTATTATCTCAGCTGCCACTGACTGTTTACCCTCATTCCAGAGGTCAAAATATGATTATTGACAGTCGTTGATCGGGGGTGGAGGCATGCATTTTTTCTTCCGTTTGTCTCGTCAGATTTTTAAGAGAAAAATATGAAAATGAATTACAATGATAACCCCTCCTCCTTTTTTTTTTTGGGGGGGGGGCTTGGCATTTGGGGCGCAAAGTAGGTCCTTTTTCATCCTTTTGGCAGCAGTAGGTATAATCCATGAAATTAACGAAATTTATTTGATTCGCCCCTCGATCCCTATTATGAAGTTTTGTAATTGTCGCTGACTGATCAATTCAATTTTCTTCTCTCTAGTTAAATTTCACAAAAGGGCCTCAAAAATTAGATATGAATTATTTCAACCAAGTTATTACACGTGGCATATAGCCACCTCCATTTTTTATTCTCTATTTGCTTTAATCAACGAGTGAACTTCTTTCAACTGTTAAGAAATTTAGTTATTGAAATTTCGTTACAGATTTATCCAACGAGAAACACGGAAATAATTTTACGAGGGATTGTTTGTTCACTGAATAGTAAAGAGTACTCATGGCAGTATGGCCAAGAAAAGTGATATAAAGAAAATTATAATTGGGATAGTGTCGAAAATAGGTCTATCTGACGGCCAATTGGATCGGGGTCACCCTAGCCCCTAACCCGTCTCTGTGGTCTAGTGGTTAAGACCTCGGCGTTCAAAGCTGGGGGCCCGGGTTCGATTCCCGGCAGATACATTTTTTCGGCATCAACAATTTTTCCAAAAGGGCAGATAGCTCTGGGGAACCTTAATTTAAGCTACGCCTACCTTTGTTCTCTTTATCCACTTCTTTCACAATATATATATATATATAATACAAAATGCATAATTATGTTCATATTCAGACTACCAAACTGCTCTTTATTGATAAGATCTTGATATTATTTGTGCGATAAAATGGCATTTTATGCATTAGACATGCAATATAATTGTGCTTTTTATGTACGTCATTGTAAACCTCTTTTTTTACTGTATCAAATACTTGAAGTATCTGGGCCAGTATCATACATCAATGGCTGGGATTATGTGATTGCTGTTTATCATATATTTTAAGTAAGGTCCCACTGTCCCACATGCATTGTGAATGGGAATCGGTTATTATCAACCAAATTGTTGGTTTCTCCTTTTTTTAACCAGCACAGATATTTCGATATTTTGAAGAACAGGGAAGCGTTTCATCAACATTTTTGTCTGACACATTGTCAGATCTGACAACTTTCCTTGAATTTGATTGGCTTAGAAGCACTGGTTACTATGGTAACTGTGGAATAAAAACTTGTCGGATAAAACACCCGAAGTCCTTGTACGAAACGCTCCCCAGCTAGGTGACTCCGCCTGAGTTAGTCAATTTGATATAATGCCGATTAGTCGGAATGAACAAGGGTTCCGACCATGGCCCTGGTAACGATTTTTTTTTTCACTGAGAGTGCTGATGTAAATTTGAAAAGTAAAAAAAAAAAAAAATGTTTTTTTTATTACAAAGTGAAGGTCAAATTAAACCTGAGAAATTTGAAGAAAAAAAATGTTTCACGAAATAATGGAGGGCGAATTGGTCCCGAGCAATTTGAAATGCAAAAAAAAAAGTTTCACTAATTTTTTTTTTACATGTTTTCCAAAATACCTGGGGTTGCTACCTTTGGAGAATAATACATGCAGCACCCCCCCACCCAAGGAAATAGGGCCATGGTACCGACCCCCCCCCCCCTCCCATAAACGTTCATGTATGTGTGTAATGAAAAGTTGACAATGCATGCCTTTAATTTGATAACCTACGGGTTGCAATTATGGCTGGGTATGGAATATACTTTTGTGTTGGGAGATTGTTTCGCAAACTTGGAAGTAGGCCTAAACCATTTTTTCAGGGGGTAGCAAAGAATTAATTGTTGTATTAATCTTCACTGCCATATAGAAGATATGCTTCAAGTGATCTTCTGGATATATTTTAGTATTACAGTATTATATAGGCCTACAGTGTTAGAAACAAACAAAAAAATGTTATATGCCTAGGTAGCTTGCATGTAGGTGAGTTCAGTTTATCATGTGCGCTTATTTGTTTTTCTTTTCTTCTTTTTTTTTTGTTCATCATGTGTATTCGTAGTTGTTAATGCCATGGTCACATTTGTTCTACGGCGGCCGTACGGCGAGTCGAAAACAGCCGTTTTAACATTTTTTGTCCAACTACATATAGGTGGTTTGAATCAAAATTGATAAAACGGCTGTTTTCGACTCGCCGTACGGCCGCCGTAGAACAAATGTGACCACGGTATTAGTACCATGTATGGTCATCTCGCTTACTTGATAACATTGCAAGTAGTGATTTTTGTATTACTAGTATGTTTTCATAATTACTCAATTCATAAAGTTTCCTGTATAAGATTATGTTCAAAGTGTCCATTTTCATTATAGAAATGTGTAAAGACTTGTAGATTACCCTTTTTCGGAATTGTAATCCAGTAAAATTTATGAGTAGATTATGAATCAATATTATAATGTAAATTGTGTAATGTAACACATGTGTATTATATACGTACGTTATGATGGAGATGGAATTACATATTTCATTCAGTGTTTGATAGTCCCATAGCAGGGCCCATAGTCACCGTTGATTGTCGTCATACTGTATACATACGGACTTACATTTACCATGATTGTGCCTCTCGGAACTTGGACATTGTCGGCCAATACCAGTTTCTTATTAATGAGACTAGAAAATCTCGAAATTTACTTTTTGTTAGTATTTGATCTGAACGGAAAAATATTACGAATCAAAGCCTAGCTCGGTTTAGACTTTAGAAGCTTCGTGACACAATGCTGCCAGTGTGCAATCATAGGTAGTTTTTGCTCCCCGGCGTTCGGAGGGTTCAAGAGCGCGGTAAATTATATTGAAAGTGTCCGTCAAATAAATGTACTGCATTTGCTATTTAGATTATCTTTACTTTATGAACTCATTACACTTGTACTTTCTTTCAAATTATGTTCGATATAGTTCATTCGTGTTCGATTTAGGCCAAGGGTGTGTGGTCATTGCCATTTTCAAATTAATTAAATCTGAAATCTTATGGGCTGTTTATCTTAATTCGAATTGTAGTTCTCCTTTACTGAGGTTGTTCATTTGAATTATTTTTTGCGGAATGAAAAATTAAAGATTATAGAATCACATTTCACTCCCAGTCTATTCTGTTCATCACTCTGTATCGGGGTTGACAATGAATACTTAATGAAGAGATGTTTTTATGTGCTTACTGCAACGGTTAAGTACCTGATTTGGAATCCATTTTCTATGCGGCAAACACGACACTAAATATTTCATTAAAATCAGAAAAGGAAAAAAGTTATGACATATTAACATTTTACATTATTTTTGTGAAACATGCCGTTCTATGCATGTTTTCATGTACATTTATACGAAATGAGCAATCTTATGATGTATCCCACTTATTATTTTGTATAAAAATATATAATATAATATTATCTTTATTCAAATTTAGATTTTGATCTCCAAATTTTCCCTCAAAATAGATACATTTGAATTTATGTGGAAGATATTCATTGCTGCAATTTATTTTACTACATGGGAGACAATATACACACAATTATTTACATATTTATGATTTCATGTGATAAACAAGAAAGGGAAAAGTAGGAGCGTTACACCATAAGCCAACATATTGAATGAATATTTACTTTGTGACCCTGAAAAGTGAGCGTGAGAGATGGATTGATAAAAAGACTCAAAAGTGATATAAAACGCCCTAAAATTGAAGTGCTGAAAACGGCACTTTATTCAAAATTAGCTGTCTTAATGACAGCTCACAAAAAGTGCTAAAATATATTAAAACATCTCTTAAAATCAATTTATACCAATGAAAGAGTGCTAAAATAAACTCTTAAAAGATCTCAAATTAAATCTTTAAAGATTTGATTTTGACGCATGCTGATTGGACTGTGGCAACAGTCGACTGCTTGTTCAGTAATTCGATTTTCAATTTTTCCAAGTGACTGTTGCATAAGAGGAGAACTCTTTAATGTTTAAGTTTCAATGGCAGAATTTTTTACCAAAGTTTTTTTTATGGCAAAAGAAATTATGCAACGGGCTCCGAGAGTGTAAGAGACGATGCAAAACGGGAGCGAAAGAAAACCAATAATGGATTTTATTTCCTGAATTTCACAAATACGTTATAGGGAGAAATTGTAAAATTAAAGGCCTGAGACACTATACTATAAACTATACTATAAAGGCCTATTGAGAAATGATTCATTTAACCACCCCCTCACCCTAACGTAAAATTTGTTTTTATAAAAGCAGAAAAACAAGAAATGCATTAGTGAAAGTTTAGCAAAAATCCGTCAAAGAGAATTTTCAAAGTAAATTTTATTTTATGTTGTCACAAAATAATGATCATCTCCCCCATTTGTCATGTAATAGAAAAGACATTTAAAATAAAATTTTCTAACAAGATCTTAAGATTGAAAGAGATTCTTTTTGTGTATTTTTATACCCCTGTTGATAGAAATATTTTCATTCTCCATGAACAATTCAAAATGTGAATTTATGGAATTCATTTTTCTTAACATATGGGTCAGCTACTCACATATGACGTCACAAATTTCAAACAAAAATCGTATTCTGTCATTCAACTTTTTTCCGATTTTATCAAAACCAAATTAATATTATCAGCATGATCAGGGGAACATCTCTTCAGAAGAGTTTGTCAAAATTTTACCAACAATGCTTTGTGACTGTTTGGACCGGTGAGGTCGGACTAGTTTTAAGAATCGTAGATGATGTACGAAGGGTCGTAACTATGGTAACCATTTTCAACATTTTTATAAGCATGGTTACCATCATGGTGACCCCATAGTTCAACGGCATCGCCTCAATTCTTAGGATAGGTGAAAATAACCAAACTATTGGTTGAAATATGATAAATTATTCATTGATTATTTATTCATAATTACTTGTGGGATATGAACATCAATAAATAGTAAAAGACAATCAAATTGTTGTATTTAAAGCAGAGATTTGGTATTTTCTTCGATCTTGCTATATGCATGATGGGGGGGCTGCCGTGGAACTAGTTTTAGCTTAGTTGATGGATCGATGTACGGGAGTGGGGTCGTAACGATCGTAACAGTGTAGGCCTATATAAGAAAAAAAAAACAATGAATAGGGTCGCAAAACTTACCCCTGGTTCCCGTTTTATAATGACTTGTTATAATAAGAAATGCACAATTTCTATAACAAATTTACTATCAAGCAATCGGATTCAAAGATTTCAGTGGCTTTAACTTTTATTGTAACAAGTTTAATGAAACGGGTCGCATGCGTCCACTCTGTTATTGCTTTGATAAACACGATTATGTTATAATTTTCAATCGTTTATATTGCCTTTCTTGACAATCGACAACAAATCTAGGGGAATTACATTTACTTTCGGCATTTAAAGCTTTTACTTTTGATATATATATTTTTTTATTGTGAAAGGAATATCTAACCAATGGTGTATTTTTAGTCACGGTTGCTTGCTGGATAAGAATGGGTAGGTAGGACATTTTCTCATGTCATCACCTAATCAGAAGATTTCTAAAAGTCATTTATAGGCTCAATGGTGAAATAAAGCATGGATAAGTGGAGCACTTCATTGCAGTGGGGTACCAGGATTTTTAAAATAGGGGGCGGGGGCAATGGAAAATGTTGGGGTGCAGAAGTGGACAAGAAATACTTTTTTCAGTATTCAAAATTTCTGGGGCACCGGGGAGGGCAACGCTTCTTACTGGGGGGTGGAAAACGCATCCATGCCCCCACACTCATTGGTGCCACAACTGCTTCGATCATTGTTATTGAAATCGATGAAATCATTCGAATGTTATTAAGTTATGAAGATTTATCAATAAAAACATTTTTTTTTAAATAGAAAAAAAAAAGTTATCTCCAAATCAGTGACGATGCACGGTGCGTATTTTCATACTCTAGTGACTGCCATCTACGTTGTATGTTTGTCATTCAGTTACAATCGTCTGCTTGAGATAAGCTGTTTCGGCGTATTCAATTCAATTAAATTCAATTCAATTTATTTTCATTCTTCAACATAATACAAATAATTACATGATAAATCAATTCAATTCAAATAAAAGCATGAACAAAATTCAACATTGAATAAATAATATACATATTCAATAAGTGATTCAAATATATTTAAATCAATATAATCAATATAATTAAATATAATTAAATCAATATAATCATATATCATGAGAAGAATGGAGGGGTCCACTGAAAAGCAAAGCTTGTAAAATGTGAACCCCTCAAAAAGTTAGGATAGAAAAAATATTGAAATAAGAAAAAATATTGAAATATATGAGATACTGACTGACAGAGTGACAGTGATCGGGGCTAGTACATAAAAATTATCATGGAGATCAATGTGACGAGTAATTAACATAAGTCAATAACACGGTCTAATCTGACGGTTTCGTAGATTATACACATAAATTAATTTTTTTTCTTCTTTATATTAATTCATTCGGAAACGTCTTTTTCCCCACTCAATATTGAAAAAGATAAGGTAACGCGTAACCATGGAGCTAAACACAGGTAGCTGTAATAGCTCTATGGTGTAACGTCCATGTAGAGCAACTCGATACAGACAATGACGGTATATCTTTCTTTATACTACCCCCCCCCTTCCTTCGCTTTCTTCCTAACCTCCCCCACTACTTAAAAAACCAAAGGTGATATAGTTGCCCCCTGCCCCCCCCCCCCCCCCCCCCAGCGCCGCCATTGCACATCGGGGCTTCGAAATAAACGCAATCTGACATAATATAACTTTCAAGCTCTGTCATTAAGCTGTCATATTAATTTGCGCGTGGCATGTCATAAAGTCATAAACCAACATTTTGTAATCGATTGACCGATATGAGCGATCGTGTGTTTGTGTCGTCTGCAAGTTGTTTCTCGCGTTGCCCACACACAACTCAACCTGATTGTGACTCACGTTAAAAATGATGCTGTGCAGAAAATCGGAATGTACTTTGGATTCTATATAGATATTCAAGGCAGTCATGTTGAAGACATTTGACTTAGAAGACCGCAGTCTCATGGAAAAGAAGCCTTTTGCCTGCATTGATATTTCTGGCGCCCTTTTTTTTTTTTATTCGAATGAACCATAACAAGCTATAGGATGATGGAATCGAGACGCCAAGACTTTGCTGCGCATTCCATAGGGAGCTGGAGCAGTGGGAGTCTTTCAAGCGGTCGGTCAGATCTGGACAATCGTCTTCATCAGGTATTCAAAATGTCTTATTGTTTTATGATATAGTCACACCAACGAAACCTATTCCAAGTCGACCAATTGTACGTCATTTGAAATAACGTAATTGATTCGGTTGGTCTGGAATCGGTTTGGCTGATCTGACTGCGGCAGTACTAAAGTTTCATTGAACTTTCAAACTGAATGTAGGACGTTCGAATGAACTCATGTATGTGCTCGTTTATACGGCATCTGTTGTTGATTGGCTGTTTAAAACAAACTCGATCTGCTCAAAAATAAAATAACCTATCGGATATTAAGTTTGGCTATCCGTTTAATTTATCATGTGGAGGTGCCGTGGCCGAGTACGTCTAAGGCGCCTGGCTATAAATGGAAAGTCCGGGGTTCGATCCCGGCCGCGGCACTTATGCCCGTGAGCAAGGCATTTAATCTAATGCTCTTTTACCCTGCTTTCAAATAAATGGAAATGATACATGCATTATTGGTAACTAGGTGTGCACTTGTTTAAAAAAATGTTCTTGACTTTTCGTGAGTATTCTGGTGTAATAATAATAACAATATTTCCTCTTGACGACGTCATTGAGTGTTTTACAAGTTCTATGACATATGCTTCGGCCACTATTGTTCCGCTGTAAATTCCACACACTAATCGAATGACCAACTTCAACCGAGTGGGATTAATACCCTACCCTAAACCTTACATAAAACCCTATTACCCTTATACCTTGGTCACATTTGCTCTACGGCGGCCGTACGGCGAGTCGAAAACAGCCGTTTTAATCATTTTTATTCAAACCACCTGTATAAAGCTGGTGAAAAAATATCAAAACGGCTGTTTTCGACTCGCCGTGCGACCACCGTAGAACAAAATGTGACCAAGGTATAGCCTAAATCTTATGCGAAATTAAGCCCGGGGCATTTGTCGCAAGAGCAAATGTCGACGTCACCGTTTTACAGCCATGTTTTTAATCACATCAGTCATGCCTATTTAGCCTGAAGGTTTCGCGCAAAAAAACGTACTTTTCTCTATTGGTGTTTAAGTTTTGTAAAAGCTCCCTTTATCCCATTGATAAAATATCATATTGATCCCATCCAGACGTATCATTTGAATCAAGAGAATAATTTCAACAGGATGAAACTACCAGTACAACATTAACCTAGGTCAGATCCGGTACTGTTTTTCCTTTTTGTTAAGGGGGGGGGGCGGGTGGGCGGTAGGGTTCGATACCTCTGATAAAAGTGGAGGAAGAAGTATTAAACGAAATAGCCCTGCATGGTATGATTTTTTTTTTTGAAAATTATTTTTACACAATGCGGTTTTTTTAATACTTGTAAATGTGCAATAAAGGTAATGTAAATTAAGCGTGGTGGTACAAAATAAAAACACTTCATCGTCTGAAAGAATAAAACTTCAAATATGTTTCTTCTCATTAAGAAAGTTGTGAGATTAATTACACAGGTCCGTTGCTTGTGTTATATCGAAAGGAGGATTTACAAGGGTTTGTGTAATATTATGATATCAGTATTTATTTTACATTATAAAAAAAAACATTGGACATCTGAAACAAGTTTCCTGAACGTGGTGTTACTTTTGTACCGTGTATTATTGAAAAATCTTTAATGTACTTAGAGATAATATATTTCACGTTTGGTGGTCATAATAATTAACCGTTTGTTCCATGTGGCCAAACCCCATCCCACCCCATCCTACCACCCCCTTCATAATTTATTACCCAAAATAGAGATCAATACAGGAAAGTAATGACGGTAACTCGGATATGATGCAACGGGAAAATGGTCTACCTCTGTCATGTCTGACCTTATTATAGCATCTATTAGAATTCACGTGAGAATAATTGATAGGTATTAGATTCACAATGTTGGCTTACATTATGTTTGGAAAAGAATATAAATTAATACTGTTTCATCTCCTATTGTGGGTCCGTTTTACGTGCTATGTGAGCGAGTGCATCGAGTGATACAAAAATAGAGTTCTTCTTCCTCCTCCTCTTCTCTTTCTCCTCCTCCTTCTCCTCCTTTTTCTTCTTCTTCTTCTTCTTCTTCTTCTTCTCCTTCTTCTTCTCCTTCTTCTTCTTCGTCGTCTTCTTCTTCTATTTCTTCTTCTTCTTCCTCTTCTTCTTATTCTTCTCCATGTTCTTCTTCTCGACACAGTGGACATGTCGAACATATTTCCTGGACTGGATTTGAACTCTAATCTGCTCATTTGAGTCCCTCGTAAATGAACTCTATAACCACGACACGTTACATCTATTGTAAAATTTGTATATACAAAGTAAATATTGACACATCTTTTTATAACTAAAATGTAAGCGATATCTACTGAATCTCTGATCTTTGTCCGGTTTATGCTTGCTTATTTCTGTTTTGGTAAACAAATGGTGACTGTCAAATTAAGTTCTGCAGTAAATGATGTTAACTCATACTGACAAACATGTCTCGTAATATATAACATATAATGCGGAATTTTTGTTCTAAACTTCCTACGAGATAATCGTTTGATTTATTGTCAAAGTTGCTGAGACGGGGAAACCCCATTGACTGTATGTAAGAGAGCATAGTCGATTCAACGTAAATCTATAAAATTAACAAAACTGTATTACCAGGACATTATTATCCCCGCTAATTAGTGTATTATGTGTAGTATATGGTGCTTTCGTGATTTAAAAGGTAATCCGACTTTGCCTTTCAGATTAATACTTTATAAAGCATGGTTTTGAGTCGAGTATCTAGAGGTCCTCTCAAACGTCGCCTGTACTCAACACTCGACGGTAATTCAAGCTCGTGGCTGATTTTAACATCTTCAAAGGCTCCTGTAAACACTCTATAATGTAAACACAGGCCTATATTTTTCAACTACCAAGATATGTGGAATCAGTAGGGTCATGAGTCAGAGAATTCTAAGGAGGCCAGACATGTTATATGGGGCGAAATTTCTAAACAGCTGCGAGCGAGCAAAAGTTTTTTTTTTTTTTTTTTTTTTTTTGGGGGGGGGCACATGTACACCAGTGTGTGGACAACAAGGGTCGTTGTATACACATTTATTTCTTTTTACAAGTTGGAGCTGAAGCCATGCACCCTCTGGTTGAGCGGTCCCGCCCCCGCATTTATGTACAGGCGGAAGAATAATGAACTAGGAAGTTTCGAAATGAATAATAATTATGCTAATCTTATATAAAGATATCTTTTAACAATCAATTCCATCCATGAGATGGTTCTGTTTGGCAAATCCAGTCACTGTGTCGTATCGCATTTTTCAATATATTGACGTTTAAAAGGCTTACCATGAACTCAATGACGTAATGAGCCCCCCCCCCCCCAAAAAAAAAAAAGGAATAGGGGGTTAGATACGGTGTATCGCATAAGATTTATAAAAAATTGCAAGCGAGCGGAGCGAGCGAGCAAAAAAATCACATTTTAATTACAAAAATCCAATTTTGTGATAGATTTTGACATAATATTCAGAAAATAATACCCTGTTTCACCCTTCTATATTTCCTTTTCTTTCCTTTTTTTTTTGGTCCTCGCAAATTTGTGATGCAAAGCGCCCCCAAGACCCCCCCCCCCCGCATTGTACGCCACTGCAGGAAGTTGCTTACAGCATATGTCCATAGAGCTCGGTAATGTTCTAAAAATTACTTCACACTATCAAGACAAGTGAAATTTGATGAGGCCAATTTCTGAAGAAAAAACAAAACATCCTGTTCTGTGGTACCAGCACATTTTTTTTCCAAAATCAACTTCATTGATTTCGTGATCATAGTGGCGAATCCGGGGTGATTTCTCTGAAGGAAAAATGTGTTCTTTCTTTTTTTGTCTTGTCTTTTGGGGCGTTGTTTTTATTATGAAAAATCAAGCCAAAAAAAGGAGCACAACATTTTTTTTCCAAAATCAACTTAATTGATTTCGTGTTCATAGTGGCGAATCCGGGGTGATTTCTCTGAAGGAAAAATGTATTCTTTATTTTTTGGGGTCTTGTTTTGGGGGGTCGTTTTTAATATGAAAAATCAAGCAAAAAAAGGAGCACAACATTTTTTTCCCAAAGTCTACTTCATTGATTTCGTGATCATATTGCCGAATCCGGGGTGTTTTCTGTAAAGGAAAATGTATTCTTTCTTTCTTTTTTTTTGGTCTTGTTTTTGGGGGGCGTTTTTATTATGAAAAAACCAAGCCCAAAAAAGGGGATCATCTGCAATTATACGAGGTGTATTTTCGCGTCCGAAAATATTTTACATGTTTAGCTTTTTTTTTTAATGGTAATTAGGTTTTCGTCTATAAAGTCTTAGTGGACATGATAAAAAGAAAATATGGCAAGAAGAACTGAAAATTCAACATTAGCATATCAGCTATGCATTATAACAAATCCACCATTTTGTCTGGGAGTTTAATATGTTTCTAATGCTACGGGGGGGGGGGTGAAAAGAAACACCCCTCCCCACCTCTCATCTACAAACTAGTATAAAAACTCTGTTTAGAAATTTTCATGCAACGCTGTTTCCTATATGAACCTTACAATTTTTGTTTGAATAGTTGAGCATGACAATCTTAAACAACAAAGATTTTTTATTTATTTAACACTCTATGGATTAAGCATGGTTGTTTAGACTGCTGCAACGTCCATATACCAAACAGCGTTTGTATGAAATTCTTAATCAACGTTCACTGTGTAAAATAAGACATCTTATACAGTGCGTCCCAGAAAAAACGAAACCGAGATTAAGCGATGATTTATCATAACTTTATCACAAATACAATAGACAAATGACCTACCAATGTAAAGCTTAGAATCTCCTCTTTCATCTGATATTACTTAGATTATTCCTTATTCACGCATGAGTGAGCAAAAACAATTTGAAGAAAGGATACCAGAAACTCATTTGGCGGGGGTATCTGAATTTCAAAAAGAAAATCACATGCCTAAAAAGTTCAATATCTGCTCTTTTATTTGATACCTTAATCACAAAAAATGGTCGAGAAGTAAAATAGTTACGTTTCCTCGAAACAATGCTAGTATTTCCATAATTTCATGAAATAAACGTGTTTTCACCGGTTTCCCACAGCAGCTATCGCATGGTTAACAAAAGACTTAATGCATGGCTGATCGTCAACAAAACGGAGTGTCAAGTAAGTTTGAACGCTAGCCTGTAAAACCTCTTCATTTTATGAAATTATTGAAATTCAAGCCTTATTTCAAATAACCATAACTTTGTTATTTCTGGACCATTTTCTGTAATTGATGTATCAAATAAAAGAGCAGATATTGAACTTTTTAAAAATGTGGTTTTCTTTTTGAAACCCAGATACAGCCCGCCAAATGACTTTTTGGTATCCCCTCTTCAAATCGTTTTTGCTCACTCATGCGTGAATGAGAAATAATCTAAGTAATTTCAGATGAAAGAATAGATTCTAAGCTTTACAATGGTAGGTCATTTGTCTATTGTATTTGTGATTAAGTTATGATAAATCATCGATAAATCTCGGTTTCGTTTTTTGTGGGACGCACTGTAGTGATACTGATACACAGTGTCCGTCTTTTCAAATTTTCTTCCTTGTTCAAATTATAATCTGTATTGATTGGAGCGTATAGTTCTGCATTTGTTTACTCTGTGGCTAATGATGATGACTATCTTACTTAATTGTCATTCTCTAACAAACACGTCTGTTTAAAATGAGGGCATGTATTGGTGAGGAAATGAGCCACGAAGCCCGTTTCCCTGTTATTTGTGTTACCTACCCAAGTATTTATACTTTGCTTTCATTCCGTGAAAGGCAATTCTAGTCCGTGATATTTTTGAGTTCGCTTGTAGACAAAGTTCGATTTCAAATTTTTTTTTTTTTAATTATGAAATTGTGCTGTAATTTACATTTTTAGAAAGAAATGCCCCTTTCTGTTACAAATAAATATTCAAAATGGCAAAATGATCCGACACATTATTAATTACTACTCGAGGGCCTTTTTATCAAAGTGGAGACAATGGCAGAGTGGGAATTCGAGCTCACAACCTTGCGATGAGTCCAGTGCTCTAACCACTGGACCACACGATCCGTGTGATTAGACGATGTTCGTATAACGTCCATTGTTCATAACAGAGATAGCAGTGTTTTTCACACATTACATGCTTCAGTATACCACAATATTTTGTAAAGGTCATAATCATTTCTCTTCATCTATATTACGAGACTGGAATAATTGAGACATCCTTTTTCTTTCTTTAAGCGTGCAGCGGCAGTCTGAAATATTTCTTCGGTATTATCACCGAGAGGGGTTGCCATGGAAACGTGCAATTCTCTCGCTCCGTGACTATGGTGACCAAGATTTATAATTTCGAGAGTTACCCGTTCATTTTTCTGTATGAATATCACGTAATTCCAGTTCAATATCACATATTAACTCACTCTGGATTATTGTGTAACCTGTCTGTATACATAATAGTATTGGTATTATGAACAGCATTTTAAGAAAATGTATTATATCTCTTCTTAATACGCTGTTGAATTAATCGAGTAACTCTCGAATTCTATTTACTTCTGTCAGTGTTGATTTCTCTTTAGAATTAAAGACATCATGGATTATAATAATATGTCTTTGTTTTATTATACTTCATATACTTAATAGCTGAAATAACATTTGCTTTCTAAACACTGGTTTACAGAATGCGGGCTGGATAAGAAAGAATAGGAGAAAATGAAAGAAATGGTGAAATAATCTACTATTTTCAATATATAGATATATATATATATATATATATATATATATATATATATATATATATATATATATATATATATATATATATATATATGTAGTACATGTATAACTTCACACATTTATATATATATATATATATATATATATATATATATATATATATATATATATATATATATATATATATATGTATGTATGTATGTGTGTGTGATGGTGTGTAAGGGTGTGTGTGTGTGTGTGGGCGCGTCTTGGTCTAGTGGTTCTGACTCTCGCCTTTCAAACAGAGGGTCATGGGTTCGAATCCTAGCCGTGGCGTGTTTTCCTTCAGCAAGAAATGTATCCTTATTGTGCTGGACTCAACCCAGGTGAGGTAAATGGGTACTTGTAGGAAATAATTCCTCAAAAAGCTGTGTGCACCTAAATCGGTAGCCTATAGCTTAGCCGGATAATAATTATAGCAGGGGCCCGCTGGGAGAACATTTTTCGGGATTGAAGTATAGCCTGGGTAAATATGCCGTTATTATCATTATTATTATTATTACTATTATTATCATAAAGATTTTAATAATAAAAAATTTCAAAATATTGCTAGCTCATTTGTTCCTTTATTTTCTTTTATTTTGCTTCGTTTGTTTGTTTATTTTTTATTTTGTTCCATATGCTATGTCTACCCCTCAAGAATTTTGGCTTATTGCGCTGGTTTTAATTATTATATTAAAAATAAGCTTCAGTTCTCTCCAAGTGCCTCGTGTAAAAAAAAAATAAGAGAAATGCCACTCAAATTGATCGGGGAACTCATTCGGGAAAGTGCCTTTCCTGCAGTACCTCTGTTTCTCAAAAAGGGTATATTGGGATAAAAAATATAGAGGAAAACAAAACAAATCTGTTTCATACCATTTTTCATAGAAGTTGGGAGAGGAAGCGTAAGTGGGTTGAGGGTGTAATAAAAAAAAAACGAATGGATGAGTGAATGAATGAAGGAATTGAAATAATAAACAATTAGTAAGTCAATTAGTTGATTCATCAATGAAACAGATGAATTGATGAATAGATAAATGAATCGATCGACACATTACAAGCAATGTTTTATTGGCCCTTCATGTCCATGTACTCTGTTTTATGCTTTAAAATGTCAATCTTTAAGTTGGTGTCTTTTGACTTTGTATTATGTGTGAATGGAAATTAAATAAGGCCGGGGAATAAGGAAATGAATTGAATTGATGATTAAGTTAATCATAAAATATATTATATATAATAGAAAACTGATATACTAACTAATATTATCACCGGCTTCTCGTAAAGACGCTTGCCCACCACCCATTCCTGTTACAATCCTGTCAAGTATAACGTTCCGCTTCAGAGAACACGATAAGACTATTATTGTTTGTAGGTCTTATTGATTTCTTGGAGCACGTCAGCTGCTTGTCATGGCATGGTTTTCGAAATGATTCACTGTTGTCGACAATTCTTTCTTATAAAAACGACGCCGAGTTTGGAACAAGTTGCTTGAACATCGGTTGCCTGAAATGCAACTGGGTGGTTAATTTGTGGAACAGTGATTGCGTGGTTATTATAATTCATCTATATTGTCTGGAGGCGCCGTGTTCGAATTTTATTCGTCTTATGATTCGTCCATCGTCCGAGCATAGCTCCATGGTCCGAGGAAGGGGGGCTTTAGAGAACAATAGGAGAGTGACCAGTGCCTCGTAGTGGACAATAGGATAACATCGGACAGACAATGACCAAGAACAGGGTTATGGAAGTGCATAAGGTATGCATTCTCTTATCTGTTTACACGTGTGTATCGTATAGGATTTCTGAACTTTTAAAAATTGCGCCTTGTAACCGTCTTCAGGAAAATGATAAAATGAGGGATGGTTCATTGAGTTGTTATATCAGCAAACATAAAGGACATTAATTATTGATATTGTAAGCGCGTCGTTCCTCGTCTTTTTCGTCCTCTTCTCTATGTGCTCCTGCCCATTCTACACTACTCCTCGTCATCGATCTTTCTCCTCGTCCTACATGTATATACTATTATTATGCTTTTCACAATGCATTTCCTTAACCCCATACTATTTTTTTTTCGATTCACACTGTCTTTCTTAACCCCGTACTATTTGCTTAGCCGGGTTTAACGCCTTAACCCCGGGCAATCACATAGCTCATAAATATTGATGATTTTACCATACAGAGCGCGATTAACGTGTAATTTCGACTTCTGTGATTGGCTAATGCTTAGCCCCACTTTTGCTAAGCCCTGTTTCGTTTCACACTGCATCTCTTAGCACCGCAAATTGTGGTGCTAGCACCACAATAAGCCGGCTAACCCTGCTTTTTTGCAGGGCCAGATAGTACCGTACTATTTACCGTGCTAGCCCACTTTGCTAAAACGTAGTGTGAAAACGGAGTGGGCTAAGCTTAACCCCTGGAAATTGGTGGGGCTAAGACCCCCCCTTATAGCCCCACCAATTTCCTGGGGTTAAGGGAAAAAAGTGCAGTGTGAAAAGCATATATTACTACTACTACTACTACTACTATAATAGTAGTAGTAGATACTACTACTACTACTACTACTTCTACTACTACTACTACTACTACTCTCCTCCTCCGGCCTCCTACTACTACTACTACTACTATACTGATATACTACTACTACTACTACTATATACTACTACTATACTCCTACTACTACTACTACTACTACTACTACTACTACTACTACTACTACTACTACTACTCTCCTCCTCCTCCTACTACTACTACTATTATACTGATATACTACTACTACTACTATATACTACTACTACTCCTACTACTATACTACTCCTCTCCTCCTACTACTACTACTACTACTACTACTACTACTACTACTACCACTACCACTACTACCACTACTACTACCACCACTACTACTACTACTACTACTACTACTACTCTCCTCTTCCTCCTCCTACTACTACTACTACTACTACTGCTATACTACTACTACTGCTGCTGCTACTACTACTATTACTACTACTACTATATACTACTACTACTCCTACCATAGAGCTATACTATACTTCTCCTCTCCTACTACTACTACTACTACTACTACTACTACTACTACTACTACTACTACTACTACTACTACTACTCCTACTCCTACTACTACTACATTAATGTACTGTCTTTTTTTCATCCGCGATGTTCTCCCTTTTCATGTATTCTCTTTCAACGAGGCCGACCAGGCAGAAAATTATATTGAAAGGGCTTTATATGGATATGATTAGTTTGTCAATGTGAACATAATATGACATTTACGGCAAGACGAAGTGAGAATGAGCAAAAAAAAACCGAGCTTCCATTGTCCCACCAAAGCTTCGGAAATCCGCTCCAAAGCTGAAAGCTATTTTGTGTAGTAATTAGGTTTGGGAGTTCGGATTTTTTCCCGATTAACCTTGTTCGATGATTATGTGGAATGAGGTTTTGTTTATATTTCATATTGTTCCAACGTTATCCGATATAACACTATATAATTTCATTCGAATTGTCATGATCATGGTGCCATTTGAACCTCCCTTTACTCAGCTTATGTACTTTTTATTTTTTTTTCATTTAATCACTGCCGGGAATCACTGTCAGTTTTTAACACTTCAGTTTTTATCACTTGAAATCCAGCATATTGGATCCTATCTTTCTGAGTCGGTTCCTTTGCTTTTTCTTAGTTATTTATTATTTTGTGTTTGCGTCACGAGTGGTGGTCAAATCCCGCTGGCAAATTAATTTTGTTACTGATAAATTGTGAATTTAATAGTCAACATTGCGCTCGCGTCGCCTGCTCGCAACTTCCATGTACAGTGCATGTTAATAAATGTTGTAGCACCGTATTTTTTTATACAGTGTTTTTACGCCATTGCCTGGATAAACACATATGCTATATAGGCCTACCCATACTTAGGATGTAACAAAGTTAGTATAATACTCATTATTTACCCAAACACTTTACTCAACGTTTTCTAAATACTTTATTCCAGAACTGACAAAGAGTACTTCGGAAGGCCCATTACAAACTGTGGATTCAATTACTAGTTTCTGTGGAAATTTTCTCCATCCCCGCAACGTTTGACATAATAAAGTCTGCATTGAGGTGCTCCTACTGATAAAATAGAAGCATTACTGTTATTTTGGTTTTGAAAGAAATTTTATAATGCATACTAATGAAGTCCATGTGTTTTAGTTACGTTGTCCTCAGGTCATGCAGGTGTTTCAATGGTAGCTCTATTATGAACGATGCAGAAGTCACGAGAATTGGAAATCGAATAGAAAATGATATATATTTTTGAAAAGTATACATATTTCCACGACTCCACGTACGAAAGAGATGCAGAATAAAATACACGAAATTCAATTATGTGATACAATATGCAATTAATGAATAACCTCGACACACCTGGAGAAGAATTACACAAATAAAACAAATATACAGTTTGAATTATATGAATGATAACTAGCTATAACTTTGATAATTAATATATTACATTAATTCAATTTCAGCATTTTTTTTCAGCCACTTTGATAAGTTCCTTTTCCTTGGAAATATATTTTTATGATTATTTCATGATACAAACTATCAAACGCATTTTAAAGGTAATGCAAATAAATAGAATTGTCAATTTTGGTGTTTTCAAAAGCGAAAGTAATATATGGTGTATGAATTCCAATAAATGCACGGAGACAGTATATGACCAGAGCAGAACCAAAACTGTTTGTTATAATTTAAAGAATTTTGGTCTATAAAAGAAATCAGTCTTTTATAGGGGTCTCTATAGAATTTCCGAAAAATACAGGTAAGACAGCATAAATGGGTCTTATTTTGTTAGCTTATTGTTCCCAGATTCATATATCGGTAAAACCCCGGCAACGTTAAAGGTCAAGTCCACCCCAGAAAAATGTTGATTTGAAAAAATAGAGGAAAATCAAACTACCATAACGCTTAAAATTTCATCAAAATCGGATGTAAAATAAGAAAGTTATGACATTTTAAAGTTTTGCTTATTTTTCATAAAAACAGTGATATGCACAACTCAGTGTCATGCAAATGAGTCAGTCAATGATGTCCATCACTTACTATTTCTTTTGTTTTTATTGTTTGAATATACAATATTTCATTTTTTACAGATTTGAAAATAAGGACCAAGTTGACTGAACCATATAGTATTTAATAATGCTAATTCCACATGTTCAGGGAGGAATTAATCGTTGTTTCACTTGACAATGAGGAGAACATTATAATATTTCATATTTCATATATTTTTTTCTCTTTTTATTCAAACCAGCCTTTTGTTTGGGTGGACTTGTCCTTTAGGTTTATCAGGAAAGCATCGATTTGTAAGGAAATATTAAATGTACGAGTGATATGGGAAATAATCAAATTTACATACATGTTTATAACCTTTAAAACGGATCAGGAAGATATTTGAAAAGTTACCAAATCAGAATTACATAAATGGATAGAATCACGCATTTTCGATATTAAGTGAATAAATGTATGAGATATTTTATTAGTACTGTCAATAAGGTTGAATGGAAGCTGATTTCTTCCTGTTGAGTTGTCTTGTGTAATTTCTAAGCTGATTGCACTATTATTTGATCACATCTGTATTAATTTATTTATTTATTTCATTATTATGTAAAAACAAAACAAACAAAAACATATCAGCAAATATTATCTATTGATACAGAAAACTTTCATCACTTTCATCGGTTGGTAATGATCGAATAAAAGCTTTCATCCACTCAAGTAGGCTTTCCCAAGC